>NC_136954.1:16179056-16294056 GCF_032717465.1 Coenobita brevimanus
GAGAAAAACATGAAACTGAGATTTTGAAACTCAAAGCGAGACTCCTGGCTTCAGAACACATCTGGTGCAGCTGGCCCGCTCCACGAGCGCTATCCCTGCACATATTATGGTGACCCCACACATCAAGCTTCCTCCATACAAGGGAAGGCGAGCGGAATCGAGCCATACATAGCTCGTTTTGAAGATATGGCTCAACTGTACCAGCTGGATGATGCAGTTAAGTGGTTTCAGTTTTGTAGCCTGTTTGAGGGCCCTGCCCTCGATATTCTCCACAGAATTCGTGGAGACAATCTCGCGTATGAGATGATGAAGGCCGCACTCACATCAAAGCGTACGGTCTCACAGTTGACTTGACAGCCAAGAGTCAGTTCATGAGGGCGCATCTTACAGGAAAAAGAGACTGCTGTTCAGTTTCTTGACCGGCTTACTGCTTACTTAGATGAGTGGATGGAGAAAGATGAAACTCCTTCCACGCCAGTGAGGGGATAATTGACCCTTATGCCTGCGCATGCAGCTAGGGAAGGGAGTCGTGACCTACTGAACTTATGGCTCAGCTTAAGATCTGTCAGGTAAGAGATGCCAGCCAAATGGTGAAGAAGGCTGGATGCATTCTTCACTGCATACGAGATATCAAACTCTTTGCAAGCAGCATACCTGGAACAAGGAAAGCTACGACAAATCTGGGAAACTGTCTCCCAGACTGAACCTCAGCAACAGAGGCCCATGATTTCTCAGAATAATAGGCCAGGGAGGTCCAAAACCGCAGAAGGACCGAGAGGGCAAAACACTCAGAAGCCTGAGTGGAAGAAGTACAACAAGTACCCTAACCAGCAGCAGTATCAGCCACGCAACCGACCGTTGGGACTATCCTTTTCAGCACCAGCCCCTCGGAGGCAGGAGGCGAACACAGCGTTTGTTGCTCAGCAGCAGCACGGCGGTGTCGTCCCTAGCAGTATGGGTACTTCCCCACAGTTCTCTAGTCCCCCAGCAACAGTGAACACTCTGCCACAGGAGGTCAATGCTCCATCTCCCCCGACAGTGAGTAGGACCCCTCAAGTATCTAATTCTCAGGGCACCATGTTTACCGCATCATTTATTCAGCAGCCTCATGAGTGGCTGGCTGCTTCCTCCACAGGCCCTCCCACAGGTGACAGTGCCTTCCTTGTTTAGCCAGGGTTTATGGGAGGCATTCCTGTGAAGGTCCTGAGAGATAATGGGTCCTCAGGTTGCTCTGTCAGGCAGAGTCTAGTTCGGCCTGAGGAGTACACAGGTCGACAGATCCAAGCTAACCTTATTGATGGATCAGTGAGATTGTTCCCTGAGGCACGTATCCAGGTGGCATCTCCATTTTACACTGGTATGACAGACGCAGTTGTCATGCCAGAACCTTTATTTGACCTTATCATAGGCAATATTCCCGGTGCCAAGTATAGCTGCACTGAAGATGATGCTACTCAGACTTCAGCTGCAGTAACACGAGCCATGGCTGAGGCTCCAAACTGTGTCACCCCGGTGACCATTGAATCGCTGCAAGATCTGATGTGTAGCCAAGTTGTTCAAGAACAACAGTCTGACCCGACACTTGCTGCCATGCGAAAGAAACAAAAGGGTAGAGTGATAAAGTATTCAGGGAGAGGTCAAGCCAAGTTCCTTCGTAAACAAGGACGGCTCTACCGTGAATCATGAACACCCTAGGGCGAGGTTGGACAGTAGTTTGTTGTTCCCACTAAGTACTGCCAAGCAGTGTTACAATGGGGTCATTGTTCAGCTTCAGGTGGTCACATGGGCAAAAGGAAGACCCAGGGCCATATCCGTGCTGACTTTTTCTGGCCAGGGATGGGACGAGAAATAGATAGTTTTGTGCGTTCCTGCAATGTGTGTCCATGTACCATTAATCAGGGACATGTCCCTCCTGCTCTGTTTGAATCCACACCCATAATCTCTGAGTCAGTTGAGAGACAGGGCAGTGGTGAAGGGGGTGCAGATCTGACGTCTCACCCGTTGGCCCTACAGGACACAGTATGTCCAGGGCCTGTACATACATATGTACCATAAGTTAAGAGGGAAGTTTGAGAACCTCGCAGAGACAGTCCAAGGCTGTGTATGAATCACCTTGTGGAACGTCTCGAGCTGTGGGCCTCTGTGAGGATTCTTGGAGAATGCCCATTATCCACATGAGTGTTCACACCCACGGTGGGTGTTAAAATGTGACCTGCCCAAGATTGCATAGGGATTCTCAGTTTTCTGTAATTAATCATGAGTGTAGTGTTAGGTTAACCAGTAAACTGCTTGGTCTAGGAATTTGTAAATTCAAGAACTGACACGTTTCCTGGTTAATAATGTTAGGTTAACTAGTAAACTGCCCGTTCTCAGAGATTTGCAAATTCAAGAACTGGCATGTTTCCTTGTTAATAAGCATTAACCAGTAAACTACAAGGGTTCTCAGAGATTTGTAAATCCAAAGACTACGTTTCCTGGTTAATAATAACATAAGTACTGATTGCTAGGCAGAGAGAGAGAGAGAAATGACACTTTTGATGCTCCACCTTGATTCCTTTCGCAGGTGCAAGTGGCGGGTGCAGCATTGTCATGCAGATCAGCTGGTCGTCCCTGTCACATGCTGCCGCCTCTTCTCTTCTGCCTCGTCGTCTCTTTATTATTAATTTGTATTACATGATTTTACACATAGGCACAGTTACACCACAACTGTCACACCTACACTGTGTATTACATACATCATGCTACATAACAATTAGTTGTTTATGTAAATGTAGCGAACTTTTCGCTCAGTTTGACCTGAGTACAGGATTTTTCACCGTCGTCACGGAGTTTTTTCCTCAAGCTTGCTTCTATTAACATAAATGCGAGGTTTTTTCACTCACTGGCGACTGTGACTTTCTCCTGTAGCAGGATAGCACACACACACCACAGTGTGAATCTTGTGTGATTGAGTTAGGATTTATATGTATGTAAATTGAAAAAAAAAAATTTCCTCAAGGAAAAAATTTTTTGATTTTGATGGGGCGTAATATCACGAGTTGGCGCGATCCTATATTTAAATAGACTCTGACATTGAACTTTGGTGGGAAACCACGAATTCTAGTGGAATCCCAGCATGTATCACTCAGTCAACCGCCATGTATTCACCCGATCGGGAGTGTTTTCAGAACAATTTTTCACTATTTCATAAGTGATCGTCTTTGTGCGCGACATTAGCACCTCCGCTGAGTGATTTATTGTGGGTGTGTATCACTCACACTAAATTCGTTGGCCGTTAGCAAGCACGGCCGGCACTCGCCCCTCTCTCACATTTTGAAGTCAGTCAGGATTTGAGTGTCGTGGAAGCAGGTTCGATTGGGCCCAGTGTGGAGCAGTGCTGCCGTTGTCCAGCGAGTTCCTGAATTCCCACCTAATGTGAACTGGCAAGAGGTTTAGCGTGTGCAGCGTCCTTCCTCAGCAACAACGCCCAGTCCATTTCGCTTAGCCCACTCTCTGACCAGTATTTTTCTTTCGTTCTTCCTAGGTTTAAAAGTTTAGCTTTTGAGAGAGTGAGTGTGTTCTTATTTTGAATTCATTTTGGAACATGTAACGTAAATTTATCTCATTGTAATCAATAAATTTACAGTTCTTTTCTCTTGAGCTTAATGTACTGTAAACTTGTGTTTTATTTTTCCACATTAAGCTTATTTTAGTTATAGCTCCTAGTTTGCATAAATGCTTTGCATTATTCATAACTGGTACTTAGGCCAGTCCTTTTTATTAACTTAAATCCGTTGTGCAACCAGGAATTAATGCACCAGCAAGAACCTGTTTATCATTAACCCCTAATGTGCGGACAATGGACAGCCGACCCCCCCCCTGGGTGGCAGGGTTCGATCGCAGTCTGAGTACCTGTAGGAAAATATTAGCCAAAAATCAGAGATTAATCCTAGAACATTATACTTGGTATGGCAGATAGTACTTACATTCAGCTTTCTCCAGAGACAGGTGTTGAGCCTTCGTGGACTACCCAAGAACTTGTGGAGACTTGCAAAGTTGGGTAACAAAATCTTCACTTTCACACCTCCAGCAACCCGGTTTCTCCTCTACCACAGCCTCATTCTGTCACAGTAAACTTTATACTACAACATACAGGTAGTTTGGAATCCGTATTTGTACAATAAGCACTGAAAATAAGGCTAAAATCAACGAAGCGTACGGCCGACATGCAGCGCGGCGGCGGTCTTCCCGTCACTCAACAAACATTTCCATTTTCACAGCTAAAAACACATATACTACATTATTTTCAATCATATTACTTCCCAAAAGATCACTGCAGCACGCTTTTTATTCTGCCTGACGCCCGTCACTTTATTCTTGTTCCTGTCGGCTGCTAGCACTGACTCGGAAGAGCTAGAACTCGTCATAATGTCACTTTGAAAGCCTGCGATAAACTGACGCTAAACAGGGGCAAACCGTGCGAAAAAAAGCTAGTGTGACAACTGGGGAAACAAGCGTTTCCTATTAGCATAAACTGCTTGTGAGAGGAGAGTGCAGATTTACAGTTCTGAGCAGTCAGAAAGCTGCCATGTATCACAGCCAGGCTGGCTGGGCCGTGGTGGGGGGGGAAGGGGGAAAAACGCGATACTTGGCGACAACGGAGGTCAGTAGTACAAAGGTAAAGTATGCTAATTGTAGCTAAAGGGTGGTGGTACTGATAGACAATACCAGCTGGAACATCCTTGTCCGCGTTTATTCAAAATTAACTCGAATCGCAAACGCGACGATCCACCATTATGTCCTTTTTGGCGAGCATCGCAAACGCAACGCCCTGCGTTTTAGGGGTTAATAGCATTAGTTATTGATTGTCAGGGGTGGAGTCACTTTCTCCAGAGGCTAACAGTACCAATAAACAGCACGTGTGAGTAATTAGTCTCTGCTGTGTACTGTTGAGAAAGTTTATATATTCTCGTCCTTAGAGAATCGGCGAAGTAAGCCGGAATAAAGTAATCATTGCTTGATTTTCACAAGTCAGTTCTTTGTCCTTTGTTCTCAAGCAACATTTTAAAGTATCAAGTATTATTGAATATTATTCTTTAATTTTGCTTAATCACAAAAAGCCCGTGACATCGTCATTACCTTCCACTTCTTTTCTTTCTTCCTCTCCTCTGTTTTTCTGTTCTTATTCACCTTTCCTCTGCTCCTTTACCCCCCTATTTTGCTCCTCCTCCTCCCTTACATTCTTCTTCCTCCAACTCCTCCACTTCCTCATCTCCTCTTCCTCGGCATCTCTCTGTTCCTTGTCCACCTACTCTCCTCCTCCTTCTCCTCCTCCTTTTATTCCATCTTTTGGCATTTTACACTCCCTCTTCCCATCTTCCTATCTTCTTCCTCTCGTCCCCTTTCTTCTCTGTCTCCTCATTCCATCTGGGTGTTATTTCACAGCAGTGTCTGACATTGAGTGGTGCATATTTTCTTCCTTCAGTGCATTAGGAGTCCCCAGATGAAAGATATGTCTTTGCGTAAATTAAGCTCATTCACACAAGTTTCGACCTGAAAGATTTCACATAATCATTCCGTGAAGAAAGAAAAACCCGGCAAAACAGTGACAGAAAATAACTTTAAATCAATATAAGGGTATTTTACGGACACCAGTCTGTTGACTCGCCTGTGATAACAGGCAGACATCGAGCGATCACACTCGAAACCCAATAATGAGATAGCAAGACCTCAACACATTCCTCCGAGTACAGTGTTGTGGGTGATGGATTGTTTATGATGTGGAACGGTATTCCTGGCTGCAGCTATGCATTGTAACACTATAGTTCAGTTAACGGACTAAATCACTAGCACTTAAACATATAAACTGTAGTGCCTCTCTGTTATCTTGTTTTTGTTTTTTCTTGGAGGAAACAATTTGTGGGCTCCTGACCTTTGGTTCTTTCTTCCTTGAATTAAAAAAAAAATAGTAAATAAAAGTGAAAATTGAGGTAATCACGATAACTGACCAACAAAAGCCAATGATTCCGCATTTGCTGTGTATCACCTGAGAGGAGAGTAATGCAATCATCTCCATCCCCGAAGGAACCAACAGACTGAGTCGAGCTCATACCACTGAAAGCATATTATTACATTACAACAGAATATTTAACCCTCACACTTTAAGACATGCCTCCACGTATCTATACAGGTATAAAAACATAATGTAGTAACTGGGGCTACACAATAGGATAATTACGATTAACTACCAGACTGGTATAACGAGCACCCTAACAGTTCTAATTCATGACTAACATAAATGTGCCGGTAAACAGCAGCTATGCATAATAAATAAATACCTTCCAAGTGTGAAATCATATCCTGGTCAAACAAAGCAGCCACATTCTCCCTAAAACAGCTGGACACAGACCTCAGGCCATTCACTCACGCTCACGGTCACACTAGCGGAGTACACCAAACAAATGACAAACTAGATCCACACTAAAAATTAGGTAACCTTCACCATTAACCCTGATAAATATATTGTCTATACACATGTGAATCTCTGTGTATTATATATATTATGTACTACTATTTCATTTCATAGCTTTATATTTTTATATTATTTTCCTTTTCTCTATAGAATATTTTCAGAACTGGGGCTCTGTTTATTCGAGTTGGCTTCGTCACGAATAACCCGGGTACTTTTCTACACAAACTGTCACAAGCAATGCTGAATTCACAGTTTATAAATTATTACCCTATGTTATTATATATTTTTACATTATTAATATTAAGGCAAGGATTCCTGGGATATGCATGGTGAATGAATGGGTATGCGGCCCACTTCTTTGGCCATACTGCTGATTAGTTCTCCGACTAACGTATTTTTTTCCTATTCCTCGCTTGCTGTACCCAACCTAATCCCACCTACAGGTGTTAAAAGGGCGGGATGTTGTTGATGATGATGATGATGATGATGATAATCTAAATACATTACGATGATGATTATCTAAATACGTTACTATTGGTAATTTAAAAATTTCTGCGAACAGTATATTTATACTGTACACTCCCCATAATGATAGTTCACGGCAGTAGAAGTAATAAGGTCTTTAGTACACACCACATAAATAATTTATCATTAATACAATGATAACACGTTTTAAGTTATCAGATTTCTGGGTTTCTCATCAAAGAGAAATGTTTTGACTAATGCTTGTGAGATGGACCCAGGGTAAATACATCTATTTATTTATCTATTCAAACACCTATCTATATTCATTTATCTATCCACCCATCCAATTTGTCAATTTTGTCTGACCCTGCATCGTGAGAGAGAGAGAGAGAGAGAGAGAGAGAGAGAGAGAGAGAGAGAGAGGGAGGGAGGGAGAGGAAGAGACTAATTTGACTGACGCTTCCTCTTCCTCATCAAAGAGGATTATTAGGTTGCATATTTTATTACATAAATCTATAATTTTTTTTTTTATCATATATATATTTTTTTTATCATTTAAAAGCAGGTCAGAAATCCAACACATCAAGAATAATTTTTGGTGGCAGGTTATTTATACTGTAACCTGGGGGGATTCTCTCTCTCTCTCTCTCTCTCTCTCTCTCTCTCTCTCTCTCTCTCTCTCATTGTAGAAGATTTTATTCAACGTTTAGACCTATTGTAAAGCGAGGTTAATGACGGCAATATAATCCCACTAGTTCTAAGCTGAATAAACTTAGTCCGGAGATGTAAGACTAAACTTACAAATACATCATGTGAGAGAATGAGTTAAAAGAAAATGAAGAAGAGAAAACCAATGGAGGGTAACTGAAGTAAAATTAAGGCAACACTGACCTGTTTCACCAGCTCCCCCACCATGCCGTCCCAGCCACCGTACTGGCCAACGTTCTGGCCACCGTACTTGTTGTCCTTCACGAGCTGCAATGTGTCTGGAAAAAAAAAAAATCTCGTGAGTAAACAGGTTAACAGATAAATAAGCCAGCATGAATAAGAGCATATGATTATATGTAAACTGCTGGGCGACACGATTGTTCTTCAAAGTTTTTAGTATCTAGGGGAAACTATGAAAAAAAAAAAAAAAAAACTGGCTAAGTACATTAACAAGAGGAAATCGGTAAGGAAACAACAACAAAGATGTGATCAAGAAAAAATACAATATAGCCTTAACACTTTGCAATGTGTCTCGGGGGAAATAGACGCGTGAGTAAATAGATTAATAGGAAAGAAGGCAGCATGTATACAATAACATAACTATGTGACAGAAAGGAAACCCCACATAGCGGGGGAAAAAAAAAAAGTGCCATTATTAAACAAGAAGACTAAGAGAGCCCATACCTCCATATGGCAACCTGTTTTTTTTTCTTTTACCTGTTTTTCAGACCTTGACCTTTGACCTTTTTTGGATCCAAATTTAATCACTTTTCCCTCTGATATTCCAGTCATTATACTAAACAAAATAGTCTGAGGTTACAGACGGGATGATGATGATGCCCTGTTTCCTCAGAATTATGTGGGATACTACTTTACCCTCTAACACCTTCTCATTATGGTGAAGAGAGTCTCTAATGCACAATAAATATCTCCTGCACGTCGAACTCTATGAAAAATAATAATAAATAACTGCCACTAAAGAAAGAAACTTATGTCTCCAAAAATAACACTTTCACACTCTATAAACGCTTTCATTTATTCTGCACAGGCTATCACAAGACGGTTATATTCAGCTCTAAGAAATTTTACTAGTCAAAGAACTGATACCTCACGATTAACTTTTTGCTTAGCTAGAAACTTCCTCAGCTAAAGAAAATGGTAGGAATTTTTCATGAATATAATACCAAAGTGCGGCCACGTTAGCTAAAACATTAACACACACTTACCTCTTTACTTCTGACATTTCCACTGCAACACTTTAAAAAGCCAGTACTTTTTTTTTGTTCCACCCCTTACATTGTTCTACCCACCTTCCTTTTTTATCTCCTAACCTACACACCCAGTGACCGCCTTAACACTCAAGGAACAATTACTGTTGGTTAAACAGCTATTTGATTAAGTGTCAGAAAGCAGCTAAGGAAAGAGTATGAGACGGTCGCCCCGAAGAATTCGTCCTCAGTGGAACCGATTCTACTTCGATCTGATACTAGCAACTGAACCGCATCATGTTACGAACCACAAGACGTACCCCCATCCTGACATACAATGAAAACATTTCCTAGGACTCTAAAAATGCATAAATATTGTTAAACCTTTGGGACCGTAGGTACGTCAACAAGACGCGTATACAAGCTACGACGTTAATGAAAGACCGATGAACACTTCTGGGCTTTATTCCTTCTGGCATGGGTGAACCACACTTGCAAAACACTGACTCTTCTCTCCCACGTTAACTCTGTCCTCTACTCATTACTACTCTTTCACTTTCCATTCACTGACTCACTGACGCTGCCTTATTGACTCTGACTACCCCATCCTTCACTGATTATCTCTCACTGTCTGACTCAATAACTCTCTCTGTTTCTGTCCGTCCAGCACTAACTCACTGACTGAATCACTAACTGTGCACTTTCTCACTATTCACTGATTGTTACAGACTCTCTGACTCTCACTACTTGACTAACTCTTGCTCACCGACCCGCAATTGCGCGCAAACTAAAGGTCCGCTACTCCCTGTCACACTGACTAAACACAAACTGATCCCCATGCACACAACCCACTTCATCTGTCACTCTTGGTTAACTGACAAAGCGGGGCAGGTCCTTTTTAAACACCCCCCCCCCCCTTGGCAGCCCAGAACACTCTCAAGCCCAGGAGAGAACTCACACTGTGATGCAATAATGCACATTCTAAAGCCTAGGACAAAACTCGCATTTTCCCATACTATAATGCATTTAAATTAACAATACACAACAGCACTAATGGCATGAACTAATTCCTAAGGAAAGAAAGTAAACAAAACAGACATGCCGAAATTTCCAGGGTGTTCCTCGTATCTCAAGATACAAACATTAACCTAATCCTATGCCACAATACTTAATTTCTATCATTTTCCTCGCATCTCCAGATATAAAACACTAGCCTAATCCTACCAGCATAAAAGTATCTATCTCAAGCGAAGCACCACAAAAATAGTGTATTACAGTAAGATGGAGTTTGAAAATTACAAAAGTCCCTCCAGTATTGTACAAACACAAAACTGTTTACTTCTTCAAATATGGTAACTTCCTTACATCTTTGGTAAGATGGAAGGCAAAAAACGACCAAGAATTCTCAGCAAATAAAAAAAATCAGAAATATCTTTTCTACCTCCAACACAAAAAGATGGAGTATTTATGTTGAATAGTAATCTGCTTACACAAATACCTCTTGAAAAAGAATGGATACAGATACGGAGCTCTCAAACTTACTCTCTGCCCCCTCTCCTTAATTACACCGAAAAATCAAATACTCCCACATAATTCTGAGGAAACAGGGCATGGAATCAGCGAGGCCCTTAGCTTCGCCCTCGTAAAGATCATTCTCAGAAATTTACCTAAGATACCTCAGAAATACTACTTTACCCTCTAACACCTCCTCATTTTCCAGCACAAGCCCCCAAACTCATATACTCACAGTTAATTCCGAGGAAGGATGCCAAGAGGTCAGCGAGGTCTTTAGCGTATCCCTCGTAACGATCATTGTCAGTGTAGTTACCGTCCTTCCTTATCATCAAGAATGGCTTTTCCTGTGAGGAGAGAAAACGGAGCCGCTATATTATCCCAAGGAAAATGGGATCACACTGATTTTTCAACTGTTTAATACTCGTTTATATAAAAGTCCTTATTCATAAAGAGAGAGAGAGAGAGAGAGAGAGAGAGAGACGCACCAGTATGGATGTAACGATGTAAGATCTGTCAGCCATCACCCGGTCAGTCATGTGGCTCGTGTGCTTCACCGCCACTGTTTCCAGTCCTCGTGTGTCGCTCCACGTCCCAATCTGAAAGAGAGAAAAAAATTAACGAATGAATGAATAAATAATCTACCGCCAGGCAACAAAAGCCTTGTGACAAGGTAGAAAATGATAACGGCAGAGGAATGTGGTAATTTTAAAGGTTAACTACGTGTATGTACGACAAACGAAGGAGACGAGTAATTATGCACTAGGAAGGACATTAACGTGGCAAAGAAAGATCATAAGACGAGTAACAGATAAAGAGGGAGATTCACAGATAATGTCACCGACTGAAGTCGGCCTACGGGGTCAAGCCAGGTGTGGGAAGAAATGCTTGAATGAAATTTGCTGATGTACACACGACTGGAAAGTTCCCCCTTCCCTCCTCCCTCTGCCCCATTCTTCCTCCACACCTCTTCTCCCTCTCCTTCTCCCTTTCCTCATCCTCAACCCCTTCTCCCTCTCCTTCTCCTCCTTCCTTACACCTTCTCTCGCTTCTTTCCTCCTTCCTAACCCTTCTCCCTCTCCCCCTCATTCCCAACACTTCTCCCTCTCCCTCTCGTCCTCCTCCACCTTTCATTCCCAACACCTCCTCCCTCTCCTTCTTATCACCCACATCTCCCTCTACTCCTCCCCAATTCCTTCTCCCTCTTCTCCTCCTCCCCGAACCTTTCTCTCTCTCACTCTTCTCTTCCTCTCTCCAGACCCCAAACTCCCCCCCCCTCTCTCTCTCTCTCTCTCTCTCTCTCTCTCTTCCTTCCCAACCCCATCTTCCTCTCAACTCTTCAGCCCTGTAATTTATCTATCCTTCTTCTCCCTTTTTCCCTCCTCCCCAAACCACCGCTCTCTCCGTCTTCTCTTCCTCTCTCCAGATTACAAAAACCCCTCGCTCTTTCTCTCTTCCTTCCCAACCCCATCTTCCTCTCACCTCTTCCACCCAATAATTTATCATTCCTTGTTCCTGCTACTCACACACAATATAATACAGTTTAGGTGGGCCTTTTCAGCCAGGCAGGTTAGAGTATTCCTTTACCCCTTCACTACTAGAACTTTACCATTAGTTACATCAAATCGTCATCAGTCCAATGCGTCATCAGTCCAATGCGTCATCTTTCTAATACGTCATCGGTCCAATACGCCATCGATATAATACGTCATCAGTCCAATACGTTAACCATCGAAAAGGTCATCAATCCAATAAGTCATCTATCAAGTACGTCATCGATCAAATACGTCACCGCTCTAATACGTCACCGATTTTATGTCATCGGTCTAATACGTCACCAATTTGATACGCCATCGATTAACTATGTCAGCGTTCTAATATGCCATTGATTTACTACGTCATAGATCTGATAAGTTATCGATTTAATAAGTCACCGATTTATTACGTCATCGATCTAAGGAGATAATTCCTACATTGCAACACTGAGACTAATACGTCACCGATTTATTACGTCATCGATCTGAGGAGATAATTCCTACATTGCAACACTCTGAGACTAATACGTCACCGATTTATTACGTCATCCATCTGATGAGATAATTCCTACATTGCAACACTCTGAGACTAATACGTCACCGATTTATTACGTCATCCATCTGATGAGATAATTCCTACATTGCAATACTCTGAGACAAGACTGGCTAAAATCGTCTGGCAGTACAGAAAATAATAATAATAATAATAATAATAATAATAATAATGTATATTATAATGATTCGTTTTCTGTACGTTTGTTGATTTGTCCATTTGTTACGGTAACACAGCAAAAACGGCGCACTGCAGCGCAATTAGTCAGAGTATGTATTTACATTGGGCGGACCTAACATCGAGTGATAATATGAAAAACTTTAACTCACCAGTATCCATGTACAGTCGGCATCAAGTGTTGTATCATCTCTCCTGTTTTTCTCTCTTCTTGGACTTGGAAAAGCCATGTGGTGAATTCTCAGCAACCGACACTGATTAATTTATTTTGCCACAGATCAGTGTCATCAATGTTGTTTGCTGAGGATTCGCCACATTGGTTTTCAAAGACAAGAGAGGGAGGGAGGAGAGGTGACAGTATTTTTGATTCCTACTGTTTCTCTCAAGCCTGAGGACGTCTTTCATTATATCTGCAAGATTTTATTTAGCTCCAAGGAGACCTTTCGTACTGGAGGAGTTTAAAAGAAATCGTATACAGTAACTTCACTTCGATTTTCCTCCATGCTGAGGAAATCGTGTGAAGGTAGCAGGGAGAAAAACAAGCTTTCTTATTGTATTAAATCAGTCTGGATACATGACCCCTTAACTGCGATGACGGATTATGTATTACAGTCCTGCTACTGACAAGCGACTTAATCTGGTTTAGAGGGTAACAAACCTAACCTAACCTAACCTACCCTACCCTACCCTGCCCTGCCCTGCCCTACACTACCCGGCCCTACCCTACCCTGCCCTACCCTACTCTAGTCAACCTTTGCCTAACCTAACCTAACCATTCCTAACCTAACCTTTCCTAACCTAAGTAGTCAAGGGACAACCTGCGTCACTACATCAATCTTTATAGCCCCTTCTCGCTACCTCCAGACGATATTATTCGACATGGGAATAATCTCTGGCACTGAAGGGGTTAGTAAGGGTCATTATAAAACATCCAATTCGAGAGCACCAACCTCACCTGAATAAATGCATTGGGATGCAGCAAAAGTAAGATATAAATGATGCTCTTAGCCTGATGTGGTTAGGCAGTCTGTCAATCCATTCACTTGGGGATGATTGTAGATGGGGGCGCTCACCATCCACTCACTCGATGTAGTGATGCTCTTGGGTGTCTGCCCTTTTCTCTCCTCCATCCTTCTTTCCTTCCATCCTCTTCTGTCTTTCATTCCTTCAGTCTTTCCTCGTCCTTCTGCCTACGGGTGACTTTACACTCCCTCTTCCGTCTTTCTTTCCTTCATTCTTTCCTCTTCCTTCTGCCTGTGGGTGACTCTACACTGAGTGATACGCCAAATGGTTTCCTGTACACTAGGAAACCATTTACTATGCTGGGTGGTAACCATATAACCAAATTTTGGCACCTGGTGGTTTAGTGGGTAATTATTATGCTCCAGTCGGATTGAGCCGGTGAAGGTTTATATCCAAGGAGTGGCTGGGGTTTACTGCTCACGTAATGCCACTCAGGGATGAGTGAGGCTGGTCACTCTCATCTTAAATGTCAGGACCAACTGCCTAGCCCCGGGCTCCTACGCTCCTCATGGGGCAACGTAGGATTGGATGATGGATGGATGGATATAACATTTTCGGCCGGTAATATGCGTGACGTCTTCGGGAGTAAAAATCTGCAAAGCGATAAGACGGAAAATATCTGCAAATTTTAGCCTCTTACCTCCCTCTCTGTCTGTCTCATTCATTTTTCAACCTTTCTTTCTTGTAAAACACACAAACACAGACAGACAGACAGACAGACAGACAGACACACACACACACACACAATTTGTCCGGGTCGCTCCTCAGGTGTTCTTGTTATCTCTCCAGACGATTTTATTCAGATTTATACAGACTCTTCGAACTTAAAGGATTCTGTCTCCAATAAACTCTTCACGAACTTCTTTCTTCCTCAAGACCCTTCCTTGGTTGGAGATTACTGTCTGTCTCGCAGCGTACGTAAGGTCTGTGTGGCCGATGTATCTTTACCTCTGTGTAACTCTTCCTCTTCCTCCTCAAGTCCTTCTCTCCATCCATTCCTCCCTCTATCCTACTTGCTCTTTTCCTCTGTCTATAGTCCTCTCAAATAACTCTCCTCCACTGTTCTCAGATCTTTACTAATGTCCTTCCAACAGGGATGTGTATATTACAGATAAAAGAATAGGCCTATCCAGGCGGAATATGCAAAATAAATCACTCAGAGAGCGGTGCTTGAGAGATAATTAAGCTGACGAGAATACTACCTTACGGGTGGCAATGTGGGTAGGAGAGGAGGCTCTGTTGCATCTCTTCAGCGATTTACTTTGCATATTACGACTCAACATTTGCCTGTATGCTCTTTATATCCCTTAAATATCGACATAGTTTGTATCAATAATAACATACAGGAGAATATCGAGGCGTCGTGTGCAGCATAGATCGCTTAAATAGAGGTGCTAAGAAGTGACCGCAACCACTTAAAATACAGCCGTAGACTCTTGACTGGCATGTTTCCAAGAGATGAATAAAATCGCCTGGCATACGCTTGAAGGAAGGAAGGAATAATGAAGAACTAACATCAAGCCATAATATGCCTATATGGCACTAAGGTAGAAGGAAGCGGGGTAAATAATTGTATTCAGCGTATGATGGGAAGATCAGTAAGAAGAGCGATAATACTGGAAACAGAAACAGTGTAAGAGTCACCTAGGAAATCAGTAAGCTGTGGGGGCCGACACAGTGAAGAAAGGAAGGAGAAAGCTGAGAGACTGTGCTGGAGCGTAGACGAACAATCAAGAAAAAGGTGACGGATAGCCTTCGGGCAGTTACAGTGTGAACAGACGGGCTGAGGGTCATGGCTCATTAAATGACCCATGTGAAGACCAGCAAGGATAGTCTCCCATCGACGATTGGGGTGGGTTGCTGTGCGCCAGAGAAGAACTGAGGGTTTATCACAGTGAAGTGTGTTGTGAACCTGAAAGTTCCAGGAAGATTGCAAAAGTTCACGAAAGGGACTGGCTAGAAGAGGAAAAAAATCAGCAGCAGGAATGAAGAACCTGAAGGAGAGAGTAGGAGAACGTGCCAGCGAGTCAGCTTGTTCATTACCAGTAATCCCGATATGGCTAGGAACCAAGCAGAAGAGAAAGGACTTTTTGCAAACAGAAAGGTGGAACAGCCACTCCTGAACTTCGGTGACTAGAGGATGAGAAGATGGCGAGGTGAGTCAGGAAGTAAACGTACTGAGAGAATCGGAGAATATAACAAAGGTGGAGGAAGAGAACCTAGGAAGTGACCAGATCAAAAAAAAAAAAAAAAGTTTTGCAGTAAGAACACTTGCAACGGAAGGAAGAGTACTCTGGAAGGAGGAGTCAGGAAACACAACAGCAAACCCAACACCATGACAAAATTTGGAGCCGTCAGTAAAGATGTGTGTGGCAGAGCAAACGGTTAAAGAAACCAATTATTTTCTGTTACTTGGAGAAAACGTTATTCGTCACAGTTTTTAATATTTTTGATTAACTACTTTTCCCTTGTGTACAGCTGACCTATTTAGTCCCGTGACGTGTTGTCCATGTTATTCAAGCTATAGGTATCTATGTACGAATTTATACAAGTTTGGTCGGACCTGTAGGAGTGAAGGAGTTAACTAAGGCTGTGCTGAAACCCTCCAGTTTAAAAAGATTTTAGTTACAGAAACGATAAACTATAATACGCCATGACAATGAAGGTAGCACGTAAACTGCCTGTCGCTGGGGAAATATAACACAAAGTAGCGAATGGCAGGGAAAGGGATGGACACCGTGGTTTTTGTAATCTTGGCATATCTCACGGCTATATTCAATAGCATCTCTTCCGTAGCAATTTATTTTTAGATATGGCTGGTTAATGTCCTTCTGTCAATATCCAGGCAGAGTATGACGATATTATAATGATTTATATAACACAGATATGGTCAATAAGATGTTACAGGCAAAAAACTTGTTTGGAAAAAGTTGTTAGCCGACGAGAATACGGGCCCAAGTGGCCTTGGCTAGTTCGTGACACCGCTCCTTAGAGACGTACTCTGCACATTAAAAAAAAAAAAAAAATTATCCTCATGACTTACTGATGTTAACTATGCCGATATAAAAACGATGTATGTGGCGTACAAAGATAAGTCGCTAAGGAAGAGGAGCTACGAAGCCTCCTGTACTACCCAGAATACAGACCTAAGTCCATAATAGCATAAAGTGAAGAGGGTGGCCGGAGTTGGTGAATGGGAGAATTATACAGAAGGTTGTGTTGGCGGAGAGAGACACAGACCCGTTGACAAGACCCGGGTTCATGTTGGTGCTGGGACAAGACATGATGCTGGGGGTCTGTATTCAGCTGGCATCTTAACTCTCAGGCTCCTGTGACTCACTCCTAGCTCAATAAAGACGTCTGGCATTGGCTGAAATAAAAATGGTTGTCCCGAGCATGCGAGAGTGAAGAGTGAGAGGACTCCATAACAGTTTACTATTTCCACAGTTCTCTCTAACTATATGTATCTACCTTTCTACTAATTTATTTATCTACCTGTCTATCTATCTATCTATCTATATAAAGAGGGTTAACTAATTTGGAGGACACTGAGGACTCCATAACATTTTACTACGTATTTTCAAAGATTCTCTCTCTCTCTCTATCTATCTATCTATCTATCTATATATATATATATATATATATATATATATATATATATATATATATATACATATATATATATATATATATATATATATATATATATATATATATATATATATATATATATATATGTATACATATATATATATATATATATATATATATATATATATATATATATATATATATATATATATATATATATATATATCTAAAGAGTAAACTAATTCCCAGGGGAGACAGGACTCCATAGCACTGTTCTATTTTCCCATATCTCTATCTATCTCTACATATCTATCTATCTATCTATCTAAACACACACACACTAGAGGTCTGTCCTATGTTGAATAATGTCGGCTGGTGGCAGGAATCCAAACACATCACCGTACAAATATGAGATAATGGGAACTGCTTATAAATCCTTTGCTATGAAAGGTCCATCTAAATACCAACACAGCAAGTCGCCTGATGGTAGCAAGAGTTAAATAAGGAAATACGGCACACGGTGTGGAAGGGACTAAAAATGTCGCCAGGGATGGAAGGGAACGACTGACGCAATGACCACCTCGGCACGTCATAATTCTGAGCACGACTACTGACGACACGCTGCTAAATTCACGACGACAGCTGAGGGGGGAGGGGGGAGGTGGAGGCAGACAAGGGATGGGACGATGGAATGACTGTGAAGTAGGTAGATGGACATAGAGAAAGAGACGGAGGACGAAAAGGAAGATAAAATGGCAGCGTTAAGCAGAAAACCCAAGAAAAAAAGGGACAAAAGACGGTAAAACTTAGAATTTATAGTGAACGTGTAATCATTTATGGCCTACAAGAGCAAGACAATGGAAACATATGAGAGTCGCACCCATCCCTAGTATCCACCACATCAGCACATCCCAGAGAGTGTTCTTTGTCTTTGGACACATTCCGAACACATCACAAGCACCTCAGACACACACCAGACGCACAAGCATACCAGATAAACTACCATTATCCACTTACCCCCATGAGAGAGAGAGAGAGAGAGAGAGAGAGAGACTCATCCTTCACAAAGGTACAGTAACTCAGTGAGTGACAGTGAGGGACACACGTTGGATTTGGCCGTCTGTACTACTTGGGACAAAAAGTTATAAAAACATGAAAATTAACTGTTGAAAACACTGGCACATTTATGGCAATAAGGAAACAATGTGAAACGCAAATTTAAATTATAAAAAGCAAAAGGGAATAATAGTGATATTAAAAACACCAAAATAAATGAAAATGAAAAATAATTCAACAAGCAAATGGCGCACAAATGACAAAAAATAAATAATAAAACAAGGGAATATGAAGCACGAAGAATCCATGGCGCACAAATGACAAATAATAAATAATAAAACAAGGGAATATGAAGCACGAAGAATCCAAACAAATTACAAACATAAAGAATTAAAAAAACAGACACCACAAATAAGGCGATGAATAAACAATTATGTAATAAATCTGTTAAAAGTAAAAATTACGTAAGTGGTAAGAAATCCTGAAAATAGCTAAAAAACAGAAGGCAAAGGCCCCATCATAATAACACACACACACACACACACACACACACACACACACACACACACACACACACACACACATAGTCATCCTCAAAGACAAGACCGGTGAGTGATTCTAATAAAACCAAACACGATCTGACACACAGAGAAACTGGAACAATGAAAATCACCAAACAACAGCATGGAAAATCAAGTCAGCCTACGAGTAAAGCCCGGTGAATAATATTTGATACAAGACGAAGGCACGACCAAACACAAAACTGTGAAAATTACATACAACGGCATTTTAAAAAGAACCAAAAACTGTCAGCCTGAACGTAATGCTCAGCGAATGATTATGATACGTATAAAATTATGCATGAATTACAGCACAAGAAAGTAGGAAGAAAATCGAAAAAAAAAAAAAAAACTAAGACACTGAACAATGAAATCTAGAAAAACTACCAGTATGAGGAGATGGTAAAAATCAAAACCAAATTCAGTAATGTAAACCCTGTAACTGACAATAAGAAAATATAAAAAAGTAATCTATCTATATACCTAGGCTGCTTCCCCCAAGGAAAGGGAGGTAGCCGAGACAGGACGACGCACTCCCCAATTACCCATCCATTCAAACACATTCATTCGCATCTTAGCCCCAAGGGCAGAACGGACAGATCCTCACCGCACCACACCGCACAAGGATCAACTGCGCAATGCAATCAGTGACATCCGCAGCAGGGCTCGACAGCAGAGCTGGTTTACCCCTGCCACATCATAACAGACCCATCCCCTTACCCGCACCTGACCTGACTAGCTGATCAGACCAAATGCGGGAGAATATCCCCTCAGGGCTGCGTCATCACTTATTCATTCACAATTTCTCTCCATTTATTTCTGTCACGCACAGCCACTCTTCCTTGCTCAACAGACATCCCTCTCGCATCCAGTGCTCTCTTCACACTGTCCATCCATCCTATTCGTGGTCTTCCTCTCAGCCTTACACCTCTCACATCAGACCTAGTTATCTTTTTCACCAATCGCTCATTGTCCATTCTCTCCATATGCCCAAACCATCGCAACACCCTCTGCTCAACTCTACCAGCCATCTCCCGAACAACTCCAGTTCTCCTTCGCACTTCATCATTTCGCACTCGATCCATACGCGTCACTCCACACATACTCCTCAGACACCTCATCTCCATTACATTCAAACTTTTCCTCTCTGCTACACCCATATTCCATGTTTCAGCCCCATATAACGCAGTCGGTACCACAACACCCTCATACAACCTTCTCTTTACATCCATTCTAAGCGAACGACATCTAAACACTTTTTTCATTCCTCCCAGCACCTTTCCTACTTCATTTATTCTAAACTTCACTTCTGCACCTATTCTTCCATCCACAGCAACATGTGACCCAAGATATTTAAAACACTCTACCTCCTCAAGCAACTCGCCATTCAAAGCTATATTCATCCCCCTACCATCTACCAACCTCGTACACTTCATCACTTTACTCTTATTCTCATTTACTTTCAATTTCCTCCTTTCACACACCCTTCCAAACTCCTCTACCAACTGTCTCAATCTCTCCTCTGAATCAGCCACCAGTGCAGTATCATCTGCAAACAGCAGCTGCTTCAGATTCCACTCTCCTCCATCAACATTCACCAGACTCATACCTCCACCTAAAACTCTTGCATTCACCTCCCTTACACCACCATCCATTTAAATATTAAACAACCAAGGCGACATCACACATCCCTGTCGCAGCCCCACTCTCACAGGAAACCAGTCACTCACAACATTTCCCACTCTTACACACGCTCTACTATTTACATAAAAACTTTTCACCCCTTTTAGTAACCTACCATCAAGTCCATACAATCTTAAAACAGTCCACAAAGCCTCCCTATCAATTCTATCATACGCTTTCTCTAAATCCATGAATGCCCAAAACACATCCTTGCCTTTCGTTAAATACTTTTCACACACTTGTTTCACAGCAAACACCTGATCCACGCATCCCTTCCCTCTCCTAAAGCCACACTGCTCTTCACCAATCACTCCCTCTGTACCCTCTCAAACTCTCATAATTAAGTAATATAAAGAAATATAATAAAAAGTAATATAATACTAGGCATGGGGGAAAACACGCAAGAAGTAAAAAGAAAAGGCAAACAAAAAAGAAAAGAAAATTAATGTCAGCCTAAAGGTTAAGCCTTGTGAACGACAATAATAGATTGCGTGGCAAGGACGTAACGCGAAACTCTGGACCAAATATACACTAAATACTAACTAAAACACACACACACACACACACACACACACACACACACACACACACACACACACACACTAAAAAAAAAAATAACACCCAACAAAAACATTCAAACATCAGAGTTAGGCAAGAGTTAAAGCGTGTTGTAGCTGTTTGTTATTGTTGCAACCACAGGCTCTTCTGAATTTAAATTGGGCTAACTGCAGGTTGAATCTGCGCAGCTCGCCATCCTTCCAGCAGAGGACAGTGATGGAGTTAAGGATCGTTTGTATATTTAGGCAGCAGAGCCGGCTATATCGGTGCCACCACGGGCAGGCGTCCCTCACCAGCCTTGTGAACGACAAAAATAGATTCTACGCGACCAAAACAGAAGCATAAACGATTCAAAGGAAATTCCCATGTAAAACAAGATCACGATAAAAAACGAAAAATACGATAAAATATAAATAAAAGTACTAACACAATCACAAAAAAAAATGAAGAAAACACAAAATCATGATTAAAAGAAAAAAATAGCAAACAAAACCACAAATAAAACGAAAATAAAAACACGAAAACGAAATAAATAAAAATGAAGATACACAAACAAAACCACGATTAAAACGAACAAAAATAAATCCACGATAAAAACGAAGACAAATACAACCACGATGAAAACGAAGAGAAATAAAACCACGAAAAAACGAAGAATAAATAAACGAAATCACAATAAAAACAAAGAAAAAACAAGAGCACAAAAAAACTTATAAAAAGACATGATAAAAACGGAGAAAAAAATAAACAAAAGCACGATAGAAACGATAAAAAAGAAAAAAAAATCAGCAAAAATACTTCTGCTTCAAGTTATGTCTCTGTGAAGGCCAATAACATCCTAAGCGACCACGATGGAGCATAAACGACCGAACCTCCCGGAAAAAAGGGTAAAAACCGATAACGTGGGTGATTAATAACACTTAAGATGGAGGGAGAGAGGGAGGCTGGGACGGAGAAAAGGAGGGAGGCTGAGGGGGAAAGGCAAAGAAGAAGGGAAGAAGAGGAGGTTGGGATGGATGGAAGGAGGGAAGGAGGCAGGCTAGGCTAGGATGGATGGATGGAGGGAGGAATGGAGAGAGAGAGAGAGAGAGAGAGAGAGAGAGAGAGAGAGAGAGAGAGAGAGAGAGAGAGAGAGAGAGGGAGGCTAGGAGGGAGAGACGGAGGTACTTTAGGAGGGAGGGACAGAGGGAGACTTGGAGGGACAGACGGAGGGAGGCAAAGAGGGATGGAAGGCGAGAAGACGGAAGGATAACATGGCTGAAGGGAGAGAGGAGGGAAACCGATGAGGGAGAAAGGATGACTGGCACGGAGAGAGAAAGGGAGGGAAACTGATGACGGACAAAGAGAAGCTGACAGAAGAGAAGGGAGGATGTGCAAGGTGGGAGGATTGAAGGAAGGAAGGAAAGAAGGAAGGGGAAGGCTGGCAGGGAAGGAATAAAAAGTGATGAGAGAGGGAAGGATGGAAGGTGTGAGGGATGGAGTGGGGCTGGGAAGGTGGGAGGTGGGAGCGGAGGAGGTAAGACTAGTAGGCGCAAACAGAGAGAAGTGAGGAACGGAGACGAAGGTGGAAGAAAACTTAAAGGAGAGGGAAAGATGGCTGGAGTAGAAGGAGAGAAGGTTGAAGCAGAAAGAGAGGAGGCTAGGGTAGAGGGAGAGAAGGCTGAAGTAGAGGAAAAGAAGGCTGGAGTAGAGGGAGAGAAGGCTTCAGGAGGAGGGAGGGCTGGGGTAGAGGCAGGAAAAGTGGAAGAGAAGGAAGGCTGGAGGAGAAGAGAAAGAGAAAATGACTGCCGAGAGTGGATTGTAGTAGGGTGGGTGGATGAGTAGTGTGGATGGGGAGCGGATGGGTGCTGTGAATAGGGAATGAGTGGGTGGATGAGTTTTGTGGATGGGGGAGCTGCTGGGTGGATGGGGAATGGGAGGGTGGAAGGTGTGGATGAATGGTGTGAATGAAGAGAGGGTCGGTGGAAGGGCGATGTGGATGGGAACTGGGTAGATGGATGAATGAAATGGACGAAGAATGGGTGGATGGAGAAACGAGGCGTGGTTGGATGGATGAGTGGATTAGAAGTGGGTGGGATGATGAGTAGTGTGGATGGGTTGTATGGGTAGGGGATGGGTGGGTGGATGAATGGTGTGATGGGGAGTGATTCCAAACGCGGGTGTGGATATATGGTGTGAATTGGAGGGTGAGTGAGTGGATAAGTGATGCGAATAAGAGGTCTAGGAGTGGATGAGAGAATGGATGAATGGATGGGCGGTGTTGATGGAGGAGTGGGTGGCTGGATCAAGGAGTGGTTTGGAGACTGGGGGGAGATAAACGGTGTGGATGGGTGGATGAGAGACTGGGTGGGAGGAAGTGTGGACATGAAAGTGGATGGGGGAGTGTATGGGTGGCAGACAATGGACAGGGAGTCGGTAGTGTGGATGGGGGAGCGGGGGGGGTGAGTAAGTGGGTGTGGATGGGGGAGTGGGTAGTGTGGATGGGGGAGTGGGTGGGTGGATGGTGTGAATGGAGCAGTGATCTGGTGGACTGGTGGTACGGAACTGGCACTGGGTGGATGGAAAGGTGAATAGGTGGATAGAGTGGGTGGATGGTAACCCGTTCAACAAGAAGACGCCATTTTACACCATTCTTCCTGCCTCCAAGCGATTTTGTTCAGCTCAGCAGTGACTCTTTGAACTTGAGGGGGGAAATACAGGAACCATTAACCCCTTCACTGACACAAGTTCTTCCTAACTTGAATAAAATCGTCATGTAACAACAAGAAAGAAAAATGACGTACTAGGGGTGACGTGGTTAATCCATTCAGTAAGGTGAGGACTTAATCGATTCTTGCCACTACAGTTCATTCTTATTTTGACCCTGATTTTCTCTTGTGGTTTATTTCACGTTGCGAAGTGGCAGAAAAATACACTACTATGGCTCTACATTCTTTCTCCAAAGCGCTTCTTCTTAACTAGCACCATACTCAAGGGTTAATCTCTTGTTTCAGCTTAGCATTCAAGACGGAGAGATAGCATTTTTAGGCCAAGTTAAAGTGAACATAATATCCGTGTTTCTTCAACTTAGGAGAGAGACCTAGAACTGAAGAGTTTAATAAAGGCTTACCTCCTCTTGCATATCATTTACACTTGTTACTAGCAAAGTGGTTTGTATGATACCACGTGTGGGAATACCTGTATTAACTCGTACTTTCTGACGAGTAATAAGTTCATTCTTGCCACTTCCAGACGATTTTATTCAACATGGGATTGGAACTTGTTGTGAAAGGGTTAATTAGTACTACCTCCAAACCCTCCAGCTTGAAAAGTATCTGCTCTGATGAAAATCGTCTGGTGATAGCAAGAGATTAAACAATAAGTCATGAGACTGAAGGTGTTACTGTGTCAAATACAGAAATATAATACTGAAGATGAGATGCTCCCAGGCCTAGGAGAATACAGGCTGGGATGGGCTTTGGACCTGAGTTAGTGGATAGGAAAGCTCTGAAGTTGGCTGGCAGAGTTTTTAAAAGGACGGCAGAGGTGAAATTGTGAAACGGCTATAAAAATGAAGAAGTGAATTCTGTATTGCCATGCAATGCAAAGTCCCCTACCGGATGATAACCATACATATGTAACTGACCTTGGGAGTAGATGGCTGGTTGTTCCGCACGACACACCGTCATGGTATGGGGAAAAATTGTGAAGTTATATCAATATCTGTCCATGCATGTGATGATTACAGAGCAGACACGAAACTGCAGAAGGATGCACCCGATCTTGTTTGAGCCCCAAGTGTAACCTTGACCTTGGGAGTAGTTAGCTGGTTTTTGCGCCTGACACAGCCTCATGGTATGGGGAACAATTGTGTAAAGTTATATAAAAAAATGTCCAAACATGTGGAAGTTACAGAACGGACACGAAATTGCAGACGAACTGACGTACTGACGGAACCGTGCAAACCTAGAGTACCCGACCGGGAACTAATAAGCAGGTGGCTTTTGGAAATGGACAGGTGGGTGGGTGAGTGACTTTTTGGATATATGTGAATGAGTTTTGAAGTTGGTTGGCAGAGTTTAACACCTTCAACCCGCACCCTATTTTTTTCCCATTATTCCAGTAACAAGATCATTTTGCTAAGAGGAGATACGGCTTATCAAACTGTTGCAGTCAGTTACAGCCTTCTTAAACCCCCTCCCTGCTAAACGTTCTTTTTAAGATTAATGAAATTGCCCAAAGGTAGGAAAATATATATAGAACACATCACAGGGTTAAAGGGAGGGGATAGGTGAATGTGTAAGAATGAATGTAAATGTGCATGAGTGAATGAGCTCTAGAGATGAATAAGGAGGTGGTCTTTGCCGATGGGTAAGCGTGTGGGCGAGCTTCGGAAAGAGAAAATGGATGAGTTGTGGTTCTGGATAGCAGGCTTCTTAATATATGTGGAGGTATACAACAGGATAAATGCCAGTTTGCTTTCATCTAACATAACTGAGTCACGCTCGTATCTTACATACTAAATGGTAGCAGCGTGAAACTGGCGACTCTTAGTTATGAGGTGGGAATGTGTCTCCTTGATTACTAATCAGATTTATCTTCTAATTCACCTACACCTAGTCATCAACTGACGGGAGAGGGGTTATGGATCTCTATCAGGTAAAAAAAAAAAAAAAAAAAACTATAGAGTCCAAGGTTTAGTCTATAGGTGGGCTCCGGAGGTTGATGTGAGGGGAGAGGATGGGCTACGAGGGAGGGCGGCTTGGAAGGGGATCAGCGGTGTCCTTGGTGTGTCGTGGGTGTGAGTAACGACGCCTAAGGAGTCAATACAGCGCCACTGCTCAATATTGTGGCTTGGGGACCAGCTGGGGGTAAAGCCATGTATATTAATGGTCTATCTATCTATCTATTGCCAGATGCCTCAATCCCGTTTAGGGTGGCCACAAACAAATCGCCTCCAAGTCGCCCTGTCCCCCGCCATTTCACTGCCCTGATCCCAACTCACACCCCCCTCTCTCATATATCTCTCCACCCCATCCCTCCATCTCATCTTCGGCCTCCCCCTCCCTCTTCCTCCCTCCACCTCACTCACATACACTCTCTTTGTCAGTCTTTCACCCTCCATCCTCTCCACATGGCCAAACCACTTCAGTGTGTTCCTCATAACGCTTCCTATCACATCCACATCCACACCACAACGCTCCTTTATATCCTCATTCGTCAGCCTGTCTCTCCATGTGACTCCACAGGCTCCTCTTACATAACTCATTTCCACTGCTCTCACGCTTGACTTGTGTCCTTCCATCAACGTCCAAGCTTCACTTCCGTACGTCAGAATTGGTATCACAATACTGTCGTGTAGTAACTTTTTCACTTCCATGCTCACTTCCCTGTTTCTTATCACTGCTTTCAAAGAACCAGCAACCTTTCTTCCCTGCTTTACCCTTTCAAGCACTTCACCCTCCAAACCTCCATCCTTACTCATCACACTACCCAAGTTCTTAAACGTACTCACATTTTCCAATTCCTCACCATCCAACCTCGCTGTACATTCACTGACTTCACCTCACTCAAAGACCATCACTTTACTCTTCCCTACATTCACCTTTAGATTCCGTTTCTTACACACTCTCCCAAACTCATCCAACAAGCCTTGCAGCTCCCCTTCGTCTTCACTCAACAACACAGTATCATCTGCAAACAACAGTACAAGGAGTTTCCAAACACTATCCTCTCTCACCAGGGCCAGTCCACCCCCATCACGCGCCCCCCCCCTCTCTCTCTCTCTCTGTTCCTTCCTTCATCACTTTCTCTAGTCCTTCCTCCCTCCTACAATCGTTCTCTCTCTCTCTCTCTCTCTCTCTCTCTCTCTCTCTCTCTCTCTCTCTCTCTCTCTCTCTCCACGATATTCATCCATGCAAATGTTGTCCGTTTATACCTGAAGGGGGTCAAGGTGGGGCAGATTCTTTGTCTATATACCTAGGCTGCTTTCCCTAAAAAAAAAAGGAGGTTAGCCGAGACAGGACGACACACTCTCAATTTACTCATCCACACACATATTTACCCTAATAAAAACATCATTTCATTGTCCAGCCATTATTCTTCCATGCACTATCGCCATAACTCTCCTCCTCCCCCTCCTCTTCCACCTAGTTTCCATCATCACTATGCTAAACTTCACCAAGACCATCACCATCAATTTTATCATCACCACCACCATAATCATAGTATCATCACCATCACCTTCACCACCCTCATCCTCAGTCTTTTTTCTTCCTTCTGCGGTCCCCCTTTGCAGGATTAGGGCGTTGGGCTATAGATAGATAGACAGATAGACCAAGGTAAATTTATCGATTTTTCCATTGGTCCCCAGATCCCTCTCTCACTCTTGCTATTCTTCACACGATCCCTTTCTTCTGTCTTGTCCTCCTCCTCCTCCTTTTCCTCCTCTTCCTCCTCCTCATCTTCTTCTTCCTCTTCCTCCTCCTCTTTCTCCTCCTCTTCCTCCTCCTCCTTGCCCTTTTCCTTTTCCTCTTTCTCCCGCATCCTCTATCCTTCCTCTTCCTCCTTCCTCTATCCCGTTCTTTCCCCTTCTTCCTTCTGTCTTTCCAACCCTCATCCTCTACTCTCGATCCCTCCGTCCTTCAATCCTGTCTCTCCTCTCGATCCCTTCGTCCTCCCATCCTTTCTCCTCTCCTTTGCATCCATCCTCTTCTCTCCATCCCTTCGTCCTTTCATTCTTCTCCTCTCTTCTCCTCTCCATCCCTCTGTCCTTCCATCCCTCCTCCAACTCCCTTCTCCGTCCTTCCATCCCTCCCCCCTTTCCTCTCAATCCCTCCGTCCTTCCACCCCTCCTCCTCTCCTCTCGATCCCTCCGTCCATCCATCCCACCTCTCCTCTCCATCTCTCCGTCCTTCCATCCCTTCTCCTCTCCTCTGAAACCTTCCACTTCTCCTCTCCATCCTCCCGTCCTTCCATCCCTCTTCTTCTCTCCATCCTTCCGTCCTTCCATCCCTCTCTCTCCTCTCCATCCTCTCGTCCTTCTATCTTTCCTCCTGTCCTCTCCATCCCCTCGTCCTTCCGTCACTACTCCAATTCTTCCCTCTCTCCTTCCATCCCTCCTCCTCTCCTCTTCATCCCCTCGTCTTTCCATCTTTCCTCTTCTCCTCTCCATCCCTCCGTCCTTCCATCACTACTACTCTCCTTCCCTCTCTCCTTCCATCCCTCCGTTTCGCCAGACGCACAAACCATTAAATATATTCCTCTCTCTCATCCTTGTTAGCTCAGTTTGTAATACAGGCTGGTCTACAGTATATACTGTATAACACTCGTCGTCCTCTCCACCGGGCGATCTCTTCGTGTGTTGCGGGGACGGCTCAGTCGGCGTTATCAATGTCTATTCTGCATCATTTATTCATTTCCAACTCTTACTGTCACACCTACGTCCACACCATCAGACTGAGCCGTCCTCACAACGCAAGATAGTGCCAGGCGAGTTTCTAGTGCTAAGCTCTTTATAAGGGACAACCTGTATATCAAGCTGCCACATAATATACTACCTGATGCTGATGATATGGCAGGCGTTTGAAAAGTGTCCACGGATATCATTCTATTTGAAATACCACAATATGAGCTTTTTCGGAATGGATGACAGCTGTTTCCCTTAGCAAACTGGCACTTTGTGAATATCAACGTTTAAGTTTAACTGAGAATTAGTCCGCATGCAATGTGAATTTCAACATTTAAGTTTAACTGAGAATTAGTCCGCAAGCAAAAGTGTAAATATGATACGGTACGGTCAACTTGCTCTCACAAACAGAACTGAATCACACCCACATTTTGAATACTAAGTGGTGGTGGCATGACATTCAGTGAGCCTCAGTTGTGATGTAGGAATGGCTCTTCTTGGTTACGAGTCAACCCGCCCTTCAGTCTGTTCACAACAGGCGATCAAGTGAGCTGGAATGGGTTAGGGATCCTCGGCAGGCTAGAACAAACACGATACAGAACCTCAGTTTTACCAGTTTATTTCTGGATGTATTACGGAAAAAATCAGACCCTTCAAAGCAACTCCGACCTCAATCTTAAATTTTTACACTTATCTGCTATTTTATTCATTTTTTACTTATTCAAAATATTTCTAAACCGGTCGGCGTTGCCCTCAGCGGTCGGAGTTGCCCCATTTTACTGAATGTTTTATATATGTGCAAAAGATGTTGCCAAAAGAAGTTGGTAAACAACATACGAGAGATGTGAACCCTTTCAGTCCGATGACATTGCAATAGATTTTTTTTTTTTTTTTTTTATCAGCGGGTGATTTTATTCATCCCAGGACAGACATCTATTAGTGAAGGGGCTAATAAAGACAATATCCAGGCAGATTCCCCATGTCTGAAAGGCCTGTGTAAGGCTGAATGAAATCGCCTAGTGGTCAATCAATCAATCAATCAATCATTTCCTGTGGCATCCCATGGGATGCATAGGGCCTCGATGAACTCTCTCCACCAATATTTGTCTCTTGCCATCTCTTTCATGTCCCACCTACACTCCTCTCCTGCTTCTCTTTTCATTGTCCTCAACCAGGTTTCCCTCGGCCTACCTCTACCTCTTCTTCCTCTAGCAGTCCACTCTGGCACATCCTGTATTAAACTACCTTCTTTTCTGTATATGTGGTGGCAACAGTAAATTATGAAGCACGTCATGGGGCTGAAGCGGTTACGTTGTGATATTCCAAATAAATAGTGAATTCACTGCTAGGGAGCCTCATAATCCCACGAGAATATAGACTGCAAGGAGAGAAACAGTGATATGGAGGAAGGTAAGAGGAAGAGGAGGAGAGAAGAAGGGAGGGGAGGAAGAGGGAGAAGGCATAGAACGACGGAGGGAAGACGGGAGGAGAAACGGGGAGGGTTGAAGGACGGAGGGAAGATGGGAGGAGAAACGGGGAGAGTTGGAAGGACTGAGGGAAGACGGGAGGAGAAACGGGGAGGGTTGGAAGGACGGAGGGAAGACGGGAGGAGAAACGGGGAGGGTTGGAAGGACGGAGGGAAGACGGGAGGAGAAACGGGGAGGGTTGGAAGGACGGAGGGAAAACGGAAGGAGAAATGGGGAGGGTTGGAAGGAAGGAAGGAGGAAAGAAGGAAGGAGAAACGGGGAGGGTTGGAAGGAAGGACGAAGGGAAGAAGGAAGGGAGAGATGGGAAGGGGGAAGGAGGAGGAAAGGAGAAAGCAAGGAGAGGAGGAGGAGGAGGAGGAGGAGGAGGATTACACAGGAAAGCAAACAGCAACAGACCTTATGGTCCTTTCGAGGCTGCTTGTTACAGAGGAAACTATGACTACAAGATCTAACTCTACATGCTGAAGGATAAGGATAGTAAAGCAAGAAGGCTCCCCCCACCACCAAATCCTCCAGGAAAATGTGAGAAAAACCACCATGCAGCATGGAAAAACTGACATGGAAATTCCTTTCACTGGAAAGGAAAAGTCACATTCTATAATACTTTGTCTATAAGCTACCCGATTGAGTAACCTGAAAGAGAAAGTAATCAAATAAACTAATAGTTACGGGATGACATTATAAACGGGTACATTGAGTTATTGGGAAGTCTGTGGACATAACGTGGAAACTACACACTGCACAGTGTGGATGTTTAGGGGTGGTGCGGCAGCCTTGCCTGGCGCTTTTAAGGTAGACAGCAGTCAATCAGGCCCTAGCTCCACTCACTCCACTGAGACAAGGAACTCTCCCATGTGGGACAAGTACACAAGTTTCATCCTGAAGCAGTGACCCCTGGTACATTAAAAGAAATCCCGATGGTGGTCCCTTGACTAACAGGGACCCTAAGTGATCCACAGCCCATCACAGGTCGAAAGTATGAGTAGTGACCGTTAACTCAGGGTTATCTGTGCAGATCCTAATCTGTGCTTATATTGCTTTCTTTGCATTGGGAAGATTGAAAAATATATAAGACGGATGTCTTACATAAAAGGGGAGTGCACAGTGCACAGTGTGGATGTGCAATGCACAGAGTGGATGTTTAGGGGTGGTGCAGCAGCCTTGCCTGGCGCATTTTAGGTAGGCAGCAGTCAATCAGGCCCTAGCTCCGTTCACTCCACTGAGACAAGGAACTCTCCCATGTGGGACAAGTACACAAGTTCCATCCTGAAGCAGTGACCCCTGGTACATTAAAAAATTCCCTATGGTGGTCATTTGACTAACAGGGACCCTCAGTGATCCACAGACCATCACAGGTCGAAAGTAAGAGTAGTGACTGTTAACTCAGGGTTATATGTGGAGGTCCAGATCTGTGCTTATATTACTTTATTTGCATTGAATAAATTGAAAAATGTATAATGACGTGACGCAACACTATGTACGGGTACGTTGTTTACAGGGTGTCTTGTGGATAAAAGAGGAATGAACTTACACGTAACTATAAAAGCAAGTTATTCGGACAGAAAAAGAGTCAGCTGAGGATTCCCGTGCAAATATTTGTCTATTTTGTTTTTGAATGTCTCAATTGATATACAGTTCACGGTATCTGAGGGTAATCTGTTCCAGATATTTACAACTCTGTTAAAGAAGTATTTTACTTCATGGGATTGGAAACGCTTTCCCATAATTTTGCAGCCATTACTTCTGGTTTGACTCGACCGGTCTATATCAAAATATTTATTCATGTCTAAGTTGTCGTATCCCTTCATGATTTTGAAAACTTCAATAAGGTCCCCTCTTAACCTGCGCTTCGTTAGGCTAAATAATTTAAGTTCTTCAAGGCATTCCTCATATGGTTTGTTTCTAAGTCGTGGTATCATTTTTGTGATTTTTCACTGAATTTTCTCTAATTTTTCAATGTCCTTTCTGTAGTATGGAGACCAGAATTGCACACAATACTCAAGATGGGGGCGCACTAGCGAGTTGTACAGGGCAAGTATGACTTTTTCCGATTTAAACTCGAACATTCTTCCAATAAAACCCACCAGCCTGTTTGCAATTTAAACCGCCTCGGTGCACTGCTTACTTGGTTTTAGGTCATTTGATATTATCACACCAAGATCCTTTTCATTGTCTGTACTTGATAGCTGGATATTGTTCATTTTGTAATTCGCATGGACGTTGTTACTTCCAATATGAAGTACTTTACATTTTTCTGTGATGAATTTCATTTGCCATTTTTCTGCCCAGCTTGCTAAAGTATTAAGGTCATTTTGTAACTCCTGCCACTGTAGTTTTGAACTTACCTTACTGGTTATTTTAGTATCAACTGCAAATTTGGATACTTTACAATTTAGACCCTCATCAATATCGTTTTTAAAGATAATAAAAAGTATCGGTCCAAGTACTGAGCCTTGGGGAACGCCGCTGATCACATTACGCCATTTGGATTCCTTTCCGTTTATCACAACTCGCTGTTTTCGGTCTGAATGCCAGTCTTGTACCCATTTCTGCGTATTTCCTTTTATTCCATGTGCTTCTATTTTGCTCATGAGAAGCTTATGAGGGACAGTGTCAAATGCTTTCTGAGGAGGAGGAGGAGGAGGAGAAGGGACAGAAAAAAAAAACTGGGATGTGACATATGTTACCTAAGCCTCGAAAACGAAAATATCCATACAGTGCATGACAACTGACTGTATTTATCAAGTATTTAACGTTGTTATAAAACCTCGTTGGTTTATCCTGTCTTATCTACTGATTTTGATGGTACGACTTTGAAGCTGTGACTGGCTGATTTAGTAATAGCTGGAGGCTTGCTCCGAGCCCGCGACTTAAGCACTACTTTCTGAAGTCAGAGGCGAGCTTCATTTTAGCATATGGCCAAGTCCAGCTGATTGACCCAGACTTGAGTAACCCGTAAACCACGGCCTGCGACCGCCCCAAGCACGACTTTCAAGTTAGACTCAAGCCTCATTCCAGCAAATGACCTGAGTACCTGGATGCAGCAACAGAAACGAGGTAAATGTGCAAAGGAATTGGAAGGCAATGTGGCACAGGGAAGGAAAGTGGTTCGTGCTATGACGGCCTTGATACAAAACAGAGGTCTGAGTCTGGCAGCTACAAGAAGATAGTGCCCACATTACCAAATGGGTGTGAGACTTTGGTGTGGCGTGAAAAACCAGGAGTTAGAGCAGTGGAGATGGGGTTATTGAGAAATGTTTGTGGGGTGAGGAGAATGGATGAAATAATGTGATTCGTGAAAGGTATGGAGTAAGGAAGTCTATGAGCAATAAAATAGCAGTGGGAGTGCCTAGACGGTATGGTCATATGGAAAAGGAGGTGTAAACAATTTGGTGATAGGGACATATGTGAGTGAGTTGGGAGAAGGAAGGCGGGGAGGTGGACCAGTTAGGTGGATAGGTATGGTATATGAATGTGTGAGAGACAGGTGTGGAGGCTTATGTGGCTCGGAAACTTACAAGGAATCGAGCTGGTTGAATGAATTGTGTACAGGGCGGGTGCATGACAAGGGTTTGGTATCACTTTCTTTAATTTAATAGTTATCGGAATGAGTATATAATAAGTAAGACTGAGCACATCCAGTATGTGTGGATGTGGAGTTCAGGATGAGTACACGGGTGTGTGGTCTGTCACTAGGTATGTTGTAGGTTAGTTTTCTCATTACATGTTTTTCCTTTATCTTGCTCGCTGAACCCTACTTCATCCTATCTTCATGTGAGGGAAAAAAAGAGACGGGATGATGATGATGATGATGATGATAAGTGATGATTGTGGTAGTAACACTTAAGGAAGGTGAGATAACGTAACGTGTACAAGACTGGGTGAAAAATCACCCACAGGCTCGAAGGCCTAAGCTACGGATTTGACCACCGAGGTTAAGCATATCTTGGAGTCTGGTCACCTGTATCTTTAACTTCAGACGATTTCATTAACTCCCTGACAGCGACAGAAATCTTAGCTATCTTATTCTTGCTACAAACAGACAATTATATTCAGCTTAGCAGTGACTGTCGCCGTAATTTTATTTGTCTAACTTAGCAATAACAAACTACTGTACTTTAACCTGCTCATGGTCGACACAGTTCTTTGTATCTATTCCAGCAAACGCCAGACGATTTTATTTTATTCAGCTGAGAGTGAGTCACAGGAGCCTCAGTGTTAATACCCGTACAATTAACCCCCAACAGTCGAGAGAACGCCATTCTTGTCCAGCTAACGCCACACGATTTTATTCAGCTGAGTGAGTCATGGCAGCCTGAGTTTAGACGTCATGGTGCTGAATGAATGAATAAATGAATGAATAAAAAAATGAGAAGAAATATGAAGGAAGGAAGCAAGGAAGGAAGAAAGGATGGATGAACAAGGAAGAAAAGATATGACAAAAACAAAGTAGGAAAGAAGAAAAAAAGAAAGAAAGAAAGAAAGGAAGGGAGGAAGGAAGGATGGAAGGAAGGAAGGAAAGAAGGAAAGAAAGAAAGAAAGAAGGAAGGAAAGAAAGAAGAAAGAAAGAAGAAAGAAAGAAAGAAAGAAAGGAAGGAAGGAAGGAAAAGAATGAATGAATGAATAAGGAAGGAAGGAAGGAAAAGAATGAATGAATGAATAAGGAAGGAATGAAGGAAAGGAAGAAAGGAAGAAAGAGGGAAAGAAGGAAAGGAAGAAAGAAGGAAAGAAAAAGGAAGAAAAGAAAGAAAAAGAAAAAAAAAAGAAACGAATGAATGAATAAAGAAGGAAGGAAAGAAGGTAGTGTCCACCTAAAAACACTACAGTACCTCTCCTGGCCAGAATCAACACTGATTTTGCCCCAGGCCTGGAAGGGGAAAGTTTTGAAATAAGATATTTTTCCCCATTTACTGTAAAAGGATAGTATATTTTAATACTGTCTGGTTTAGGTAAGTATAAAACCGCTAAATATGCTACAACCTCTTAATGAGTTAACTATGACAGGTTTTAACTTCCAGAGGAATAAGGTCTCTCTCATTAAATCGCCTAGTGTTAATAAAAAATGTTAGGTATGGTATCTTCTCGCTGTTGCCCACCTATACCCCTTTTACTCTAACTTGACCTGAAATTCCCATCTCTCCATCTTGAATGCTAAGATGTAACCGTACATTAACACTAGAATATGATGCTAGTCACGAAGACGTACTATGGAAAGGATGATGATTCGTGCGATTTTCTTATTCTTACAATGAATTCATTAAATAATCTGCTAAACTACAAAAATCTGGGCCAAGGAAAAAAGACAATAATTCTCTCAGTGTCCAATTAACAGCTCAGTCGGATGGGGTCAGTCACCAGCTACACCGCTGCTGTTATTACTTTTAACACTTGTATTCTCGTTAATGCCTCATGATGACAATAGGCACAGAAAAGACCTCCCGAAGTGAAGAGACAACCAGACAGAGGGACACAGAAACAAAGCAACGGAGCAGTCGATTTCATGTCCACAGTTTTTATAAAAAACAAAGGACATAAGTCAAGAGTTTGAAACATCAAATATAAGAGAGTAGTGAGAAGTGTCAAAGACATCAGAAGGCAGTACAGAAGGCGACAGCAGAGGACATAAAGCAAAGCAAAAGAAGGGATGCCGATCTCCAGCCCACAATCAAACAACAGAGAAAGAGGGAGGAAACCACAGCGACAGAGAGGAAATTCCAGACAAAGATAACTTGGAAACAAGGAGATATGGCAAAACAAAGAAGCATGAAAGTAGTATATTTTGTGTCATCAAGTTTGGTATAAATCAGAGACAAAGAAAAACAAGAGACAGAAAGACACTGAAAGAAAGCACTGCAAGAGCTCAAAGACCACAAACTTCAGAGAAGCGGACACAACCACACAGGGTACACAGAAACAACGAAACAAAGGGGCAGTCAATCCCAGGTCTACAATCAGGTAAACAACTGTGCTGATGGAGGAGGCGAGGTAAGAGATCCGTGGGGAGTGGGGGAAAGGGGACTCCACACACGGTCTGGGTGGAGTTGTGGCCACAGCTCCACATCCCAGCACACTTTCACTATACAAGGCCCTGGAATCCTCTCCACATACGAGACGCTGCCCAGCACAAGAATTGGCTCGTCCTTCGAAAATCCGCACACCACTTACCACACAAGAAGTGTCTCACCACTTAAGAACCATCTCATCACACAACAGTACTCTCATCAAGAATACTTTCACCACACAACAATTGTCTCACCACACAACAATCGTCTCACCACACAAGAATTCTCATCACACAACAATCGTCTGATCATACAACAATCGTCTCATCATACAAAAATCGTCCCACCACAACAATCCATTCATCACACAAGAATCCTTTCATCACAAAAATCTCAACACACAAGAATCCTCTCATCACACGATAATCCTTTCACCACACAAAAATCATTGCCCCACAACAGTTGTCTCGTCACACAATAGTCCTGTCATCACAGAAGAACCCTCATACCACAAGAGAATCTTCTCATCACACAAGAATCTCACTACACAAATATAACCTCCCAACACGAGTAATCCCGCTACGACTCTCTTCTCTCAACGTTATAATGGATAAAAAATTCACCACATTATCAAAGAATCGCCTCACCACACTGCAAAATTTTTTTTTTTTCTCTCTCTCTCTCTCGTAATAACATGCAATATGTAATAAATATTCCCAAAAATTTCTGGGGGGGGGGGGGGACTGCTTCCCCCCACTAGCTACACCACATTGACAATATCTTCCATCCATTACTTTATCTCCTGCAGCAGTTTTCATGCATAGTGTCTGATTTTTTTTTTTGTTTAGTTTGCTTGTACACGGTATCCTATGAATTACATTCCTTTGCCTCTTTGTTAAGGAATTCTCGTGTGTTACGGGGACGGCTCATTCAACGTTAAGTGTCTGTCCTGCATCATTTTCTATATCACGTATTCTTTTTTAAGTCTTTGTACAGTCCGCCTACTTACGTTCACTGATTGCATGGTTCAGTTTTCGTGTGTTATAGGGACGGCTAGGTTAGTGTTCTAAGTATTTTTTTTTTGTATGTGTTTTGCGCCATTTTGTACTTCCCATAACACTTTTCATGCTTTATAATATCTACTTTTCTATTTTACATTCAATAAGTGCAAGATTGAAAAAGTGCAAGATTGAAAAACGAAAAAAAAAAAAAAAATCAGTTACGCCCCCTGTTTGTGTAGGGGGTAAGTAGACTATGTAACCCCTCCACACTGAAGGTCCTTCCAGGGCTATATAAGATCGTCTGGCAATAGCAAGAATAAAACATGAAAAGACATCGTGGTAACAGGAGTTAACAATAATGGTGTGGGTATTTATGTATTATGTATCCAGCGTTGACACACACACACACACACACACACACACACACACACACACACACACACGCACGCACGCACGCACGCACGCACGCACGCGCGCGCGCGAGTCGCCGCGGAAAGTATTCAGAAGGGGAAATGGCCGGGTCCTTACGCAACAGCCTGCAACATGTGTGCAACCATTCTCTCCATCTTTTATACTTTGTCACCATCTCCAAGATCATCGCCAGCTATGCAGCCACCACCACCACCAAGAACACCATCACCATTTGTTACTTAATCAGAACTATCAATTCCCTAACGATTAATATCAATACCCATACTTCATCACAAACACACGCTATCGGGATTCCTACCACCATTTTCACCACTACCATTACTGTTACTACTACCGCCCCCAGTTCTATCGCTTTGCACACGACTACCACCATCCTTAGAACACTACCCCCACCCACACCTCTACCACCACCCTAACTACTGTTACCATCACTGAACTGTCACCCTCACCACCCCTACCACCACCACCACCACCACCCGACACTACTACCATCATCACCACTATCACTACACCAACTACTTACTCTCACCACCACTACCACAACCACCACCATCTAACACTACTACCATCATCAGCACTACCACTATACCAACTACTTACCCTCAACACCACTACCACAACCACCACCATCCAACACTACTACCATCATCAGCACTACCACTACACCAACTACTTACGATTTCCCCTCCACCACAACCGAGCCTCCACCCATTACTACTCTCCTTACCGCCTTAACCATACCATCTTGAAGTTGTTCTCTGTTATCTTGTTTTTGTTTCTTCTTGGAGGAAACTATCTTGCGAGCTTCTGGCCTTTGGGTCCTTCTTCCTTGCATTAAAAAATATCACACACACCATCCACTACCACATTTACTAATAAAACCACTACCACCCTCCCTCTACCAACCACCACCATCCTTCCTATTATCTGGCCACAAAACGCCACAAATATTGCTATACTGTATTTCCACCACCAGCACAATCCCCCCCCCCCCGCCTTCCTCCCGCAGTATCTCCAGGGTGACGTATGATCCCCGTCTCTCTTCCCAGTTCATATTCATTGGCCGTTACCTACCGCCATGAATCATCCAAGCCCACATCAATCACCACACACCCACACCATTGACTCAACACCATTTAACTTTACACAGTGTCTTTTTATTTACCAATATTACACACACACACACACACACACACACACACACACACACACACACACACACACACACACACACACACACACACAAGGAGGCAGTTAAATGAAAAATACTCTAAAAACCATTTTGTAATGCTAATTTCGGCCCACTACAGGCTATCATCAGGCAAATTATATGTCCTTAATTGTCAGCATGTCTATTCTATCCATCAATTGCCAGACGCCTTAATCCCGTAAGGGGTGGTCACAAACAAATCGCCTCCATGTCGCCCGGTTCCCCGCCATTTCACTGCCCTGCCTGTAGCTCACACCCCCCTCTTTCACATACCTCTTCACTCCTTCCCTCCATCTCATTCATGGCATCCCCCTCCCACTCCCCTATTCCACCTTACATACACTCCCCTCGTTCGTCTCTCGCTCTCCATCCTCTCCACATGGCCTGACCACCTCAATACATTTCTCCTAACGCTCTCTATTACATTCACATCCACACCACAACGCTCCTTCACTTCCTCATTTGTCAGTCTGTCTATCCACGTAACTCTACATGCTCTTCTCAAATAACTCATTTCCATTGTTCTCATTCTTGACTTGTGTTCTTCCAACATGGTCCAAGCTTCACTTCCATACGTTAGAGTTGGCATCACAATACTGTCATGCAGTGAATTTTTTACTTCCTTGCTCACTACCCTGTTCTAATCACTGCTTTCAAAGAACCAGCAACCTTTTTTCAGCATGTCACTTATTATTAATACGTAAGTAGAAAGGATCTTTTTCAAATAATTAAAGTAACGAATAAAAGAAATATATTTAATCTAACAACCCCAACTTCAACTCAAAACAAAGCCTCCTCCCAGTGACAAAGCTCAATGATAAATGCCACGAGCCCTCCAGCAGTGACCCAAGTGACTTACTCACCCCCTAAATGTAAAGACCCAAGTGACTTACTCAGACCCCCTAAATGTAAAGACCCAAGTGACTTACTCAGACCCCCTAAATGTAAAGACCCAAGTGACTTACTCAAACCCCGCAAATGGAGCAACAAACCCAAATCTACCAACAAATAATCCTGAAATGAATGAAGCTAATACTACACAAACGAGTCTTTGCTGGAATACATATGTGGATTTGGGTTTGTAGCTTAGTATTCATTTTGTATGCTACACCGCAACATTCTTTTTTATGTTATTTATATCGAATTCATATCGACGGAGCTTACCTCCGTCATCAACTGAGGATTTTGAAGAACAATGTGAAGAAAAAATCGCTGTGAAAGAGATGCTACGAAGCCTTCTGCGGTACTTAAATTACAAGAATCCTACCACGCAGGTCCGTATTCTCGCCCGTTAAGGAAGCTCCCTAACACCTCTTCCCTAACGATTTCTTTTTTGATACGGCAGGTTAATATCAACTTGTATATTATTTACGCTGAATATAGTGGTATTTGAATGACTTAATAGACATAGAAAACGATTTCTTTACAGAAGATGAACAGAGGAAGGATAAACAAATTAAATGAAACAACAAAATAAATCGCTTTGAATGAGGTGTTAGGAAGTTTCTTTTACCGACGAGAATATTGACCTAAATTTCAGCTGGAGAAAAAATGACGGAGGAAAAAAGATAAAGGAAAATAAACGTTGTGCCAAGAGAACTTTAGAAAATGAACTGGAATGCAAAAGGAGGAGAGGGAAAAGCAGAAGAGAAAGGAGAAAAGAAGGGGAGGAAAGGGGAAACGCTGAGAAAGGGGGAAGAGGGAAGAGAAGGGGAGTGAAAGAAATGGGATGGCCAACATAAAAAGGAAAGATGGACACAAAATAGAGAGGAAAGGTATGGTGGAGGAAGCAGTGAAAAGAATGAAATGAGGAAAGGGATGGGAAAGGAAGGGAAGAGATGGGGGAAGGAACTGAAAAGGATGAACACGAAAGGAACGAGAGAGACGGAATAAAAGGAGAGAAAGAGAGTGAGAAGGGAAGTAGGAACAAGAAGTGCACGGGAGGGATAGAAAGGAATGGAAAGGAGGAAGCGAAGAAAATATCTGAATAAGAAGAATGAAAGAGGATAGGAGAAAAAACAAGCTTAGAATGAAGGTATAGGAAAGACGGAGGCAAAGGAAGGAAAAGGAAAGAGGAGAAGTATGTAAGAAAACAAGTGTGTAGAAGAAATATGAAAGGGAAAGGAGGGAAGAGAAAAATAAGAGAGGAAAACGGGAAGAGAGATTGACAAAAAGGAGGAAGAGGGGGGGGAGGGGAGAGATGGAGGGAAACAGGAGAGGTGGAGGGTGGTGGAGGTGGGGGGTAAGCAGTCGTGTTAAGTGTTCACATGAGTGTGTATCGCTGAGGGGGCAGGGGAGGCGGGGATGGAGACAAACACTGGTTGGGAGGCAAATGAGAAGAGAGAGAGAGAGAGAGAGAGAGAGAGAGAGAGAGAGAAGGGGTGGGGGATGGAAGGAGTATGGTAATGAACTAAAGATATTTGGAATGAGGAGAAATGTATGAAAAATGTTTGGCGAGCAAGTATACAAGAAGAGGGAAGGGGAGAAGGAAATTACAGAAAAGGATAAGTAAATGTACAGACTGATTGGTACGGTGAAGAGCATTGCGTAAAAATGTAAGGAAAATGGATGAAAACTATATAAACAAGAAGTGGAATGAGTTTGGTAAGGTATTTGGGACGAAGGGAAAATGTATGAAATATAGATGAAGGGCAGGAAGGAAGGAAGGCAGGAATGTATGAGAAAGATTAATGACGTGTGCAGTTCAACATGGATGGGAGTGGGAAATTTACTAGAGAGAGAGAGAGAGAGAGAGAGAGAGAGAGGGGAGATAATGTTGAATTATACGGAAGGTGACTAAAGATTAATGGAGAGAGAAACAGAGAGAGAGGGGAGGAAGGGGGTAGACAGAGGTCGGAGGGAGGTAAGGGGGGAGGGGGAAGGAGGGAGGGAGGTAGGGTAAGAGCGAGAGAGGAGGGAGTAGGACAATGATGGAAGAGAGACGAAGTGGGAGGGAAGCCGTCCATCACTTAGCAGCAAACTTGATGTAGTGCTGCCTGTTTCTTCCTTGACCCTTATCATTCTTTTTCTGTGCCATCCTGTTTTCCTGTTTCTCTCAACCTTCCTGCTACGTTGCATTACTATTCTTTCTCCTTCAGGTGGCTCTACACTGAGTGACAAGACTATTTCTTTCCTATAACACAGGAAATCAGTTACATCGCTGGGTGGTTACCATATAATCATACTTCGGATTATGTGGAGCCTCCTATGGTGTCCCTGTTAACTGGGTGGAGAGACGCAAATGCGGCGTCCATCCGGAAACCAAACCTCTACCCTCTTCCCCGCGTCTCGTTGTGGTAAGGCGTTGTCTGCCTCGATGGAACATTGGTTCACTGCACGCGACGGCTCTGCAATGGTGTTTGCTTGCCTGCGGTCGATGTGTCTGCTCAGCCAGACAGGAGTTACTCAACAACAAAACCAACACTTCAATCTCTGCATCCTTCTCAACCCCACCCTTAACCTCCACTTCCTTTCTTTCTACCCTACCCTTCCCTCCCCCCTCCTCTCTCTCTCTCTCTCTCTCTCACACACACACACACACACACACACACACACACACACACACACACACACGAGAGAGAGAGAGAGAGAGAGAGAGAGAGAGAGTTCTAACTAAAACTTATGCACTAAATGTTATAGGAAAGTATGTGCGATTCGCAGTGGTTATGGAGTATAATTGGCGGTATCCAGAATGGGAGAAATAGGCCTCATTGCACACCCACTATGCTGCCCTCTTTCTCGCACCTACCCATTTTCATTCCATTGCCACATCCTTCTTGCATTTTTCACTGTCTTTTTTCATCATTTTTATGTCCTTTATTGATCTTCATACAGTCATTCGTGAACAAGGGTTCACTAGGAACTCACCTGACGGTATCTTATGTGTTGTGGGGACGGCTCAGTCTCCTGGTGTGGGCGTGGGCGTGGAAGGGGGAATATTAAATGAGTAAGAGGTGCAGGTTACACACTGAAGACGTTGACAGCCGTCCCCACAACACACAAGAATCACCAGCGGAGTGACGCTGAGTGTTATATATGAACCAACCTACATTTTCCCACATATCTATTCCACATTTTTCTGCTCATTTCATTATATCTTCAATTTTGTTCCACAAATTCCCACCTTTATCCTGTATCTATATTCACATGGCATTATATCATAAATTCTACATCAGCCTAGACAGAAGGCAAGAATGACCAGTCGTTATTCCCTGAGAGGAAGCAGGTGAGCCATAATCCCCATCTACACCTTGGATTACAACCCCGTTCTCCCATGCCCTTATTCTCTCGTTCTTCAGTCTGTCTGTCTGTCTGTCTGTCTGTCTGTCTGACTCTCTCTCTCTCTCTCTCTGGTGTAAACAACGCATCGAGGAGCTCCTATTTTCAACACAATATATGGGAAAAGTAGAGGGTCCAAGAAGCAACTACCAAGACCAGAGGTGCGTGATTATAAGAAGAACTGTTGGTGCTAAGATAGAGATGGGGGGTCTTTGGACTTTGTTACAATTTAAGGCCAAAATTTTGTAGCTGAGTACCACTCCCCCCTTGACCAACAGGCCATTTTCTGCGCATGCGCAGTAGACCTGACAACGCCTGAGCGTCCTTAGCAACCACCCATAATAATACCACCTCTGTAAACCACCACACATTATATATTTAAAAATGACTGAGAATTCACAAAACAACCCTCAAGGCCTTGAAGCCCAGGTAATTTATGGGCCTGACATGTTAGAGGATAACTTTACAGCACCAACAGCACAGCCCACAGCAGTAACGGAAGTGCCACCATTGTTATCACCTCAAACGCAGACCATGGTAGAGCCATCCCCTGAGATACCAACTAGGGATTTTTTGAACAAACATTTTCGTAAGCCAGACCTGTAAAAAAGATGCCGTGAATTGGGACTGACAAATGTTTGGACAAGTAGCAAAAGCCAACTCATTGAGATGATAATTGAAAAGTCACGGCCACCTTCCAACGATATTGTACGTGATAGTACGCACACACCACCCTCACCCAGCCACTCATCGCCCACACCCCATGAGGTTACGCAGACTCTTCCCTCTGACACCCGTCAGCAGGTTAACCTAGACCATGACAGAGTGGACATGCTCGATATCGTCAGAAAAATCGAGACAATCATGTCCAAGCTAGAAACTAAAGATTCTGAAATTGACTTGCTAAATACTGAAATAAAGACGGCCTACCACACGATCGAGCAACTGCAGAACCGTATTGCTGAGTTGGAACAGCATCACTGTGGGAGTGAAGCACATCATCATGCATCGGGAACATGCTCTACACCACCTAACAACTGCCTCCTCCTTGGAGATACGAATTTACGAACGATTTTACGTTCCGATCTCCAAAATAATTGCCAAATAAGGACCATCTTTGAAGCAAATATGGATTTACTCAGATGCTGGATAAATGAAAAACTAAGTTATATTCCATCTCAGTGTATATCATACAACGGAATCACAGATATATTTGAAGAGAAGTCACCAACAACAATACTGAACAACTTAAGTCTGTTGATCGCTGAATCGAAGGAGACAAACAGTGAAATGAAGGTACATGTTTGTCAGATTGTGTCACCTCCCAGTTCACATGAAATACAGGCGAGAGTACAAGACTATAACGAACAGCTAATTAAATGGGGTGAAGCCAACGGTATAAATATAATCAGAACTGTTCCTTCATTCACACTGAGCACAGGTGAGATAGATGATCTCTGCTTCAAAACGAAAATTAGTCCATATCCCACACTGAATAGACTGGGCGCAGTCAAGTTACTCAGTACCATTAAAAGGCAGTGTCCAGACTTCCATCTCTGCAGTAATTGGGAGGATATCAAGAAAAGCATAAACACATAAACACCACAACGAAGTGAAAATAGATACATGGGTCATAATAACCTCAGATCAGTAAACCGAGAACCTGCCCAGAGCGCTGGCTCCCGCGGCCCGCCAACCTACACAGGTGTGGTTTCCCTACGCTCTCATAGCAGAACAACACAACAAGGAAATCCATACACTCAAAAGTCTCCCACCCATAGAGCTTCCCATCAGTCCTTTACTGCTCCTAAACCACGAGGTCCTTTCCATCTCACACCTGCCAGAACAATGACAAGAGAACATGAGACAGGCTGGAGCAGCGAGGAGGATGCGTTCAGCCCCGAGCTGCACGATGTAGCCCTGAGGAAAACGCGGGAGGATAGACACCAAACAGCCTATAATCAAGCTCCCGCCTATACCTTACGAGTGGGCAGATGGAACAGAGGCCACCCAGTGCAGAAACACGCAAGTACCCCGGTGTCTGAAATTCAGGAAATGTATAGTGATAACTCGCATGGTTACAGAAGGGAAAGAAATAGATATGCTAGTGAGAGTACCCCGGTGTTTGAAACGCAGAAAATGCACAGTGATAACTCGTATGGTTACAGAAGGGAAAGAAATAGATATGCTAGTGAGAGACATAAAACAGGGTGTTACAATTGCGGCGAATTCAATCATATTCAAAGAAATTGTAGGTTTGACCACAAACTCTTATGTGGCAACTGTCAACGTTTAGGTCATAAGAGCCGCTTATGTCAACAGTATAGGGCGCAGGATGATGGCGAAGAAGCATCTGCCGTTGTTGAAATAAAGGAGGTAAAAAAGGATTTGCTAACTGTTGAACACATTAATGCACAATCACTGATAACGAGTTTGGACGAGGTGAAGTTATTGATAATAGATAGAAAAATCGATGTTTTATGTATAAGTGAAACATGGCTTCAAGCAAACACCCCAGATGGCTGTGTAGAAATTCCTAATTACAAGATTTTTAGATGCGACAATGGTCGAGGAGCCGGGGTATGCACATATGTCCATAGTATCCTCAATCCCTCTGTCATTAACCTAGATGTGCCAAGGCCGACAGGCGTGGAGGATGTATGGGTAAAGATACAGTGTAGGAAGTGGCCGGCCATCATCATTGGTTGTGTATATAGACATCCTAAGGCTTTAGCCACATCATTTGACTACATTCAAGACGTTTTTAGGATGGTATGTTTGCGTGACAAAAAGTGTCTTTATCCTAGGTGATTTTAATGATGACATAATGACAACGGGCAATAAAATCAGTAAGATAATAAAAAATAACAAGTTGACACAAATAATAGATCAACCCACAAGAACAACATCAACATCAGCTACATTACTAGACCTTATAATAACTAATAAACCTGATGTCATTCTATCACAAGATGTAGTTCCTCAAGTCATAGCTGACCATGATATAGTATCTGTTGTTTTAAATGTAAGAAAACCTAGAAAACTGCCTGTGGTAAAAACTTTTCGTAATTTGAAGAACTATGATAAAGACACTTTCTGCTCGCTCCTCCTTGACAATGTTCATAATATGAATGATATATTTTTAACTGACAATGTCAACAAACAAGTAGACATTTTTAATGACGTTTTTATTAATTGTCTTCATATGTGTGCCCCTTTTGTAACTAGAGCAGTGAAAGGAAAACCAACACCATGGATGAATGACGATATCCGTGAGACAATGGAGGAACGTAATAACTTACAAAGAGAGCTTAAAATCGACGCAAGTAATTCACGGTTAAGGGAACGTTACAAGATAGCCAAGAAACAGGTAAAGCAACTAATTAATAAAACTAGGACGGATCACTACCACGACCGTCTTAAAGACAGTAAAAGGAACACTTCGGCCACATGGAACGTCATTAAAGAAATTATCCCTAGTCAGAAAAATAAACACAATGCCTATAATTTTGATAATTTAAGTGAGAAAGCCGAAGAGTTCAATAATTTCTTTTCTAGTGTTGGAGAATCCACTTTTAAACGCTCACAGAAAGAACTAACTAATGAAGGTAAATCTGTCGTCCAACTTCCTCACTCTAATATCAATATTGTCTCTGCTTTTAAACCAGAACCAGTAGATACTAACACCGTTATATTAACAGTCAAAGATCTTAATGCAACCAGCTCTGTTGGCTCTGATGGTATAGGGTTACTGTTTCTCCGGGACGCGCTATGTCATAGTTCCTTTCCTCACGTGTATAGTCAACACATCCTTGGTGACGGGAGTGTTCCCTGAGACCTGGAAGCACGCACTGGTTGTCCCGATATACAAAAATGGTGACTCTGACAGTGTGAATAATTATAGACCCGTATCTATACTACCCATCATATCTAAAGTACTGGAAAAAATTGTTGCTAAACAACTGTCATTTTACTTAGAATCCAACAATTTATTGTCTAAGAGTCAACATGGCTTTCGACCCAAATTATCTACTGAGACGGCCCTTACTACCGTCACAGATAAATTATATGAAAATATGGACAACAAGAAAGTATCCTTGTTAACTTTGTGTGACCTCTCCAAGGCATTTGATACTGTTAACCATAATATCCTTCTAAATAAATGTTCTTTATTAAATATTGATTGCTTTTGGTTCGATAATTATTTGAAGAATAGAAGTATGTCAGTTCGTCTCGAAAACAACATATCTAAAAAGAAAATTATTAGCTATGGGGTCCTACAAGGCTCGATCCTTGGTCCAATTTTATTTGGCATCTATGTAAATGACTTACATGCACACGTTGACTGTTTCATGATACAATATGCTGATGATACACAATTTTTACACTCGGGAACTATAGAAGATCTTAATCAAATCATTAAAGACACTGAGGACACTCATGTTAAATGTCGAGATTATTTTCTAAAGAATGGTTTGATGTTCAACTCCTCTAAAACTCAATGTATTTTTATAGGATATCGTCAGCTGTTATCTAACATTCCACCAAACACAACGATAAATTTTAATGGGAACATCATATACCCAAGCAAACATGTGAAAAACTTAGGAGTCTATATTGACCGTTTTATGCTTTTTGACGGCCACATTAATGAGTTAAATAAAAAAGCTATGGGTATTTTAATGTATATCAGTAGAATAGGTGACAGCTTAGATAAACAAACCAGAGTCATTGTTGTACAGACACTCGTTCTAAGCTTAATTGAGTATTGCATTAACATATGGGGGACTACAAGTGACACGGTAATATCTAGTGTGCAGAAATTGCAAAATTTTGCAGCAAGGGTGGCAGTGGGAGGAGTAAAGAAATATGACCATATATCTCCATCTTTCAAGGAACTGAAATGGCTAAGATTAAAGCAGAAACATGTATTTGACGTAGGTGTAACTATTTTTAAAGTTTTACGAGGATTTTATCCAGACTGGTTTTTACCATTAAGCAGTAGACAAGCTGTCACCAGCAGCATCACCAGACAGAGGCACAGCTTGTATGTGCCGCGCACTAAGACACACAGTGGAGACAGGCGCACTGCTGTACTGGGAGTCAAGCTGTGGAACGCCCTCCCGCCCTCCCTCACACACGCGCCCTCTCTTAACACTTTTAAAGCTAGACTTAAGGAATTTCTGCTAACAAATAATGTTTAAGTTAGACTTAGGTTTTTATTGTCATCTTTTTAAAAAATTTACTCTCTAGTATGTCTCTTTTACTTTATACTTTTATCTTACTTTATTTTATTTTATTTTATTTTTACGTTTTTGTGTATGTGTATGTGTGTCTCTTTTATTTTAACCTTTTACCTTTGAGGTTTAGTGGTAAACAATTTATCAAATTTTATATTACCACATATAATAATTGTAGGAGACATGCATCTGTAAGTATTGTAATTCGTGTACCTATTGCAATTACTGAATATTCATAGTAATTTGTGTAATAACCACTTTGGTGGATAATAAGAAATCTGAATCTGAATCTCTCTCTCACTCGCAGAAGATACTAGGTTAAGAGCATCGTCATTTTCTAGTTAATACTAATAATAATTAAGAGTAATAATAATGATGATAGCAACAAAAATAATAAGTAATAAGTAATGATGATGATAATGAATATGATGATAATGGCGAAGATGATGATGATGGCGAAGATAATGATGATGATGATGATGACACTGAAAAGGAGGAGGTGGAAAAAAAATCACCCTAAAATTTTTTCTCTTTTTGGTTGTGAAATGCGGGTGGAATATTCCCAAGACATTTGCATACCATCTCTCTCTCTCTCTCTCTCTCTCTCTCTCTCTCTCTCTCACACACACACACACACACACACACACACACACCTACGGAAACTTCAGCACAATGTCAGCCAATCAACGCCTATTTATACCAGGCAAATCACTGGCCACATTCCTAGCGCTGCTACGAGGAGTGACGACAGTAGGAAACTAAGGGTAAGGTGAGTTTCGGTCAGTTTAAGTAAGACTGGGATACGTTAGGCTAAGCTGCGTTAAGTTGGATTTAGTAGGGTTAAGACAGGTTAGGTTACATTGGCCGGGTGTATGTCCGGTTATGCCCCAGTCACACTGCAGGTACGACTTGTCGCAAACCTGAAAATCGCGAAACCAGTCCCCGACCACGGAGGTCTCCGAGCAGTCGTGCCACCGATTGGCTACCAGTGGTCGTCCAGTGTCCGTCCAGCGTTCGTCCAGTGGGTGGCCGAGCGACGACCATGGCCAGGTACACACAGGTCAAGACACCGACGGGTGGCATGCCAGTCCGCGTCCTGTCGCAGTTTAGACCGCGACCTCTAGGCCGCCACTAGACCAACACCGGCCGCAGATTGGCCGGTGGCTGGTCTCGGTCCAGCCCACCACCTGTCGCTCGAGCAATCGCCGGCTGGATGGCGGCCGGACTTCAACCACCACCCCGGACAAGAGGCTTGTGGACGGCGGCCACCGCAGTCCAGTCGTCGCCTTGACGGAGTGCGGACGGCCACCGCACAGAGCAGGTGGCGACCAGCCTCCGTCCGGGTAGCAACGACCGCTTAAAAATCAGGTGTCGCCGACCAGTCGCAGTCTGTAAGCCGGCCAGACGCAGTCCAGTCGCCCACCGGACGGCTTCCGTGACACGACATCGGTGGTCGCGGGGAGGTTTTTCGTGCAGCACGAAAAACCTTGCGACGATTTTTTGGTCGCCATGGTTGCCTGCGGCTAGACCGAGACATATGAAGACCGGTCGTAAACCTCACCAAAACCACCCACGACTTGCAGGTCGCGGGTGGTTTGCGATAAGTCGTACCTGCAGTGTGACTGGGGCCTTAGGTTAAGTTTTATTAGGTCAGTTAACTCGAGATGAGTCAGGTTAGGTTAAGTTGCACTATTCTAGGTTAGGTCACAGGCAATAAGGCAATAAGTACGACCACCTCAGCACAATATCAGGCAATCAGCACATTCCCACCCAACAAATCAGTGGCGTCGTTCCCAGCGGCGGTAGGAGGTGCAGCGATAACAAGCAGGTCATCGAGGCAGAACCCAGGCCGTCAATGATATACGGCCAATATAACACGTGGCCTAATGGCTACGTCCTCCCCTGGCATTGGTTCATTATTGCAACGTATTGCCACACTGCAGGCACGGTGAGGTGAGGAGGTGGAATGGGGGGGGGGGCACGGACAGGTGAAGTGGGGGGAAAGGGAGGGGCACAGAGAGATGAGGTGGGTGGAAAGGGGGGTACAGAGGTGAGGTGGGGGGAACGGGGGGGCACGGTGGTGAGGTAGGGGGAAAAGGGGGGCACGGTAGTGAAATGGGGGAAGAAGAGGCACAGACAGGAAAGGTGGGGGGAAGAGGGCACAGAGAGGTGAGGTGGGGGGAAGGGAGATACAGAGAGGTAAGGTGGGGGAAAGGGGGAGCACGGCGAGGTGAGGTGGGGGGGAATGGGGGGGCACGGGGAGGTGAGGCGGGGGGAAAGGGGGGCACGGTGAGGTGAAAGGAAGGATGGAAAGGGGCAAATGAGAGTGATGTGGGGTGTGAGGGAGGGGAGGGGGCACTGAAGGGAGAGATGAGAGGAAAGGGCGTTGTGGCGAGACGTTATGGTGAGAAATGAAGGGGTGAGGTGAGAAGAGAGGGTACCAAGGAGAGTGATGAGGGGAGTGGGGGTTTCGGAGAGAGGTAAGACGGACGGGGATAGTATGGGGAGGGATGGAGGAATGGGAGTTTAACAGAGAGGGAAGAAAAATGGGGAACTGAGAAGAGAGGTGAGGTGATGGGGGAAGGGAGATGTAAGGGAGGTGAGGAAGGTGACAAGAAGGTGAGGGAGAATACTCTAGTGATAGGTAGGGACAGGGTGAAGGTCAAAGGGCATTCGGTATGGTGGGTGACGGTGTGTCTTTAATATAGTCAAGACTCAGTTTAACATCAGGCTCCTAAGACGCACCCAGCTGAGTAAAATCGTCTGGGTTTAGCTGGTGTGGAATATTAAGTGTCCCGACCATGACATGGTGAATGGTACAAGTATAAACACTCTCGGGTTCCCAAACTGAGTTGAACCGACCACGAGAGGACTAAAAAAAATTATAAAAAATAAAAGAAAGCCTCACATAATTATGAATGCACATACTTGGACGCCTTGTTTTAAATTCCATTAATGCTATCAGTTTTTAAAAATTTATGAAGGGCTTTTAAATCCGCTGGTTAGATATAGCCTTCCTCCGCTCCCCTCACTACTACAGGTACACCCTAACTTGAGTAAAATCCTCTGTTGGTATCACAAGTAAATCCAAAGAAAGAGGACACCATCTGGAAGGGGGTTTGGCCACAGAATAACAGATTTCAGAAAGGATTAGAATACTGTTTTGTATATTCAGCCAAACGTCAATTACGTCATCGTCATCGTCGTCGTCATCGTCCTCATCCTCTTCACGTTAATAATAACAATAATAATAATAATAATCATTATCAACATCATCATCATCATCATCATCACCATGGCATTTTCTCACACACAGGTAGGGTTAGGTTGGGTCCAGAAAGCAAAAGAAAAAGACTGGTGCATGAAGGTCAATTCCGTGTTAAATAATCGTCTACAGGTGACAAGGAAATGACAAAGAAAAGAAAAAACGTCACCACATCGCAAGGGCTAACTGGAGGTCACAAATTAACACAGGCCTGAAAGGAGTATTAAAAAAAATAGTCGTAACAAGAGTGAACTAAAGAAAAAAAAAAGCCACTGTACCAAAGGGGTTAATTAAGGTAAAAATAAAAGTCCGGAATGGAGGACAAGGCAATTTAGAATATTCACAGAAGTCGGTCACACGTCAGAAAAAATTACTTTGTCTCAGCCATACAAAATACGCCACTAGATTAAAGAGTTGAAAAAAAAAAAAATTACAGAAACAAAATGGCGAAATATACAGCAGTATTGCTGTCTATCCTGAATTCAGTAAAACGTCAGTCACAATTGGAAATCAACAGTCAAATATTTAATAAGGCATCAAAGGGAAATATGTAACTCGAATAGTGTAGGCAGCCACGTTCCGCATCTACCACAATTGTTGGGATGAGTTACGATAATTATAATATACACCTTGCGACAAACGGGCTTCCTAACTGATATCTGCCTATCCCTGCCTGTTTATAAATGTCAATAGTTTTATCTGTATGCCTATTTATCCATATCTACGGTATGTATCTATTTGTTCATCTGATTACTTATTTACTTATTTATCTACAATCTGTTAAGGCTAGACATTGTCTAAAAGCCTCTTACACCCCCTCTTACACCTCTTCCCATCTCGCTTCACCACATCCCCGTCACCATGCTCTCTCTCTCTCTCTCTCTCTCTCTCACTTGTGATGTTTATTTCCAATAATAATATTCATCAGTATCACCACCAACAACCAATTAAACATCACAGCCAACCACCATCACAAACTGCAACCGTCACTATCATCAACCAAACAACCATTCTAAGGTCATTACCAACTAAAACCACCTTTACCAACAACCTGACAATCTAAATATTCTCCGCCAAACCACAAATCTAATAACACCAGCACCAGATCTGCCAACCAGCCAACCATCATCAACAACCAGTCAGTCAGCCACCAACATTACCAACCGATCAACCAAATAACTACACTAATATCAATACCAAATTTGACAACCAACCAACCTACAGGCCAACCAACCAACAAACCATCATCAACCAAACAATCAACCAGTCATATAACATAAACAAAATTAAGACAGCATTACTGGCAAATTTACCAAGAATACAGTCACCAACCAACCAACCTAATCACCTCCAATCAACCTCACTACCATCACCACCAACCAGGCATCAACCAATTAAACATCAGTCTCATATCTACCAACCAAGCAACATCACCACCCATCCAACTTAAACAACCAAACAACATCACTACCAACAAAACAACCAATTATCAACAAACATCACAATCACCATCAACAACCATCACTTTGGCTTCCATTCCTTTGGTCTTACATTTTCTCACTCTGATCTTACTCTCTCACTTTCACTCTTACCTACTGCTCTCTCACACATCTAAATATATCTTACCCTCGCTCTCATTTTCACATATCCGCTTGATCTCAAACTCTTACACTCTCACTCAAATAAGGGTCTTTTGTTTTCCAATACTTCCACTCATTTTCACGGTTCCATACTCTCTCTCTCTCTCTCTCTCTCTCTCTCTCTCTCTCTCTCTCTCTCTCTCATAATTTAACCTATCTACTTGTCACCTAGAGGGCACTTTGGGATCTGTATATCTACGAGTAAGTAACTCTCTCTCTCTCCCATCCCTTTCCTCTGTCATATCAATCTCCACCTAAGTGTCTCTGCCTTCTGCCTCTTCTCCCCTCTTATATTAATCGTAATCCAGGTGTTCATGTATTTCCATATTTTTTTTCCAGGTATGTTTCCGTTAACGTGCATGTTATTCCAACGAAAATAAATGTAAAAAAAAAAAAAAAATCCTCATTTTCCCTCTCCAACTTAACCTCTCGCATTTTCATCCACTCCTGGATTTCATTTTTTTCCTAATTTTTCATCTCTCCTGTTTTTATCTCTCTCTCTCTCTCTCTCTCTCTCTCTCTCTCTCTCTCTCTCTCTCTCACACACACACACACACACACACACACACATACACAATATCTATCTACCTACCCACCTACTACCTATCTACTATCTATCTATATATCTACTGTATCTGTATGTATGTAGGTATGCATATATGTATTATGTACCGGTATGTATTCCATAATCCCTTACTCTTCCCTTCCTCCCCCTTTCCCTTTGCATTTTATTACTGTCATTATTCTGCCATACAGACTCTTGGGATCATTATAAGTATGCTGACCAATGAACTATGGAGAGTGAGAGACTGACGAGGTGAGTGTATGTGAGTGAGGAGGTGGAGGGAGGGGAGAGGGAGGGAGAGGCCAAGGATGAGATAGAGAGATGGAGTGGTGAGGTTTATGAGAGAAGGAGGTGTGAGCTGGGAGCAGGGCAATGAAGTTGCGGGGGACAGGGCGACATGGAGGCGATTTGTTTGTGGCCACCCTTTACGAGATTAAGGCGTCTGACAGACAGATGAACGTGCTTAACTGAATCCTTTGTGGGCCACGCGCTGATGGTAGATGAGAGTCCAGTACCCCTAAAATAAGGTAAGTATGGAGAGGAGGAGGAGGAGGAGGAGGAGGAGGAGGAGGAGGAAGAGAAGGTGAAAGCCGAGTATCCATAAAAAGAGGGAGGAGGAGGAGGAGGTGAGAGTCGAGTATCCATAACATACAAGAAGAATAGAGGAGGGGGCGGAGGAGAAACTGGGAGAAGGAGGAGAAGGTAGGAGGAATAGGGAGGAAGATAGCACTGGGACGCAGAGGGAAGGTGAAGGAATAGGGAAAGTAGTAGTAGGAGGTAACAGGGAAGAAGAAAGCATTAAGAAGGAAAGAAGTGAAGGAGTAGAGAGAAAAAGAGGAGAGATGGGAGGTAACAAGGAAGAAGAGAACATTGGGGAGGAGGGAAGAGGAGAAAGGGTTTGGAAAAGAAGGGAGATAGGAGGAAACACGGAAGTAAAGCTATGAAATTAAAGAGGAAGAGGGAGGAAGAAGTATGTGAAAAATAATACAATAGCTTGAAGGAGAAGAGAGAAGAAAAGGAGAACGCCCAAGTAGTGAATGAAATATGCAGGCCATATGTAACCCTTCCAGCAGTCTGAAGACCCTGTGAGCAAAGTAAAATCGTCTTCAGGCAGCAAGAGTAAAATTTAAAAAAGCGTCACCCTACTGAGGAGATATATCAATATATAATTATTCACGTCATTCAAACACTGAACCTTATCCAAAAGCTCTCAAAATTTCTATATAAAAAGGAAGACAGCTGGAGAAAGAGGAAAGAGAAGTCAACGATGCTAAAAAAATGAGAGCTGGAGATAAAGAGAAACGAAAGAGACGGCAACGACGCAAACCTAAACGCATTACCATCAGCCAGACTTTCCTATCCGTAACCTAAAACTCATGGAATAGATACCAAAGACCAGGCATGTCTTCTCCTAAACTAAATATACTCGAAGGCTCCCCAGCACCTCTTCCTTGCCAGTGCATGACGTGTTAATGATGTGTCACTTTCAATCACCAGACGATTTCATGCAGCTTTCAGAGCGACTTTTGGAACTGGAGGGCCTAGATATAGCCTTCATTAACCCCTACACGCAACACTGCAAAAGCACAAACACACGGAGACAAGTCAAAGAAAATATAAAGGTAAGGGCTGAGTACATGGGAGAAAAAAGTGGGTCCATAGGTAGCTGGCATTCTTGCACCGACCCTCACACTTACAATCATGTGTTATTCATAGGGACGGACCCCCTGATAGCAATACATTGACTATTCCACTCACACGCACCCCAGCCACTACAAACTTTACAGGAGCGTGCTGCCTTTTACCGACCCAGCTTAAGGCGTCAAAAGAGAAGAGGTGAGGTGGCGGTGGTGGTTGTGGTGCAGTGGAGGTGGTGGTGGTGTGAGGGACAGAGTCGTTTCTTTGTGTCTGTTTCGTCAGTATGGTTTTTCTGTGGTGGTGGTGGTGTGGTAAGGTAATGTGCCTGTGGTGGTGGTGTGGTAAGGTAATGTGCCTATGGTGGCGGTTGTGGTAGTGGTGTGGTAAGGTAATGTGCCTGTGGTGGTGGTGTGGTAAGGTAATGTGCCTATGGTGGCGGTTGTGGTAGTGGTGTGGTAAGGTAATGTGCCTGTGGTGGTGGTGTGGTAAGGTAATGTGCCTATGGTGGCGGTTGTGGTAGTGGTGTGGTAAGGTAATGTGCCTGTGGTGGTGGTTGTAGTAGTGGTGTGGTAAGGTTATGTGCCTGTGGTCGTGGTTGTGGTGGTGGTGTTGTAAGGTTCTGTGCCTATGGTGGTGGTTGTGGTGGTGGTGTGGTACGGTTTTGTGCCTATGGTGGTGGTGTGGTAAAATAAATGTGCCTGTGGCGGTGGTGGTGGTGGTGGTGTGGTAGGTAAAGGAGCCTGTGGTGGTGGTGGTGGTGGTGTGGTAGGCAAAGATGCCTGTGGTGGTGGTGGTGGTGGTGGTGCTGTGGTAGGTAAAGGTACCTGTGGTGGTGGTGGTGGTGGTGGTGATGTGGTAGGTACAGGCGCCTGTGGTGGTGGTGGTGATAGGGTAAGCAAAGATGCCTGTGGCAGTGGTGGCGGTGATGTGGTGGGTAAAAGTGGCTGTGGTGGTGGTGGTGGTGGTGATGTGGTACGTAAAGGTGCCTGTGGTTGTGGTGCTGGTGGTGGTGGTGGTGTGGCAGGTAAAGGTGCCTGTGGTGGTGGTGGTGGTGATGTGGTAGGGAAAGGTGGCTCTGGAGGTGATGAAGGTGATGCGGTAGGTAAAGGTGCCTATGGTGGTGGTGGTGGTGGTAATGCGGTAGGTAAAGGTGCCTGTGGTTGTGGTGGTGGTGATGTGGTAGGGAAAGGTGCCTGTGGTGGTGGTGGTGATGTGGTAGGTAAAGGTGCCTGTGGTTGTGGTGGTGGTGATGTGTTGGGGAAAGGTGCCTGTGGTGGTGGTGGTGGTGGTGATGTGGTAGGTAAAGGTGCCTGTGGTGGTGGTGGTGGTGGTGATGTGGTAGGGAAAGGTGCCTGTGGTGGTGGTGGTGATGTGGTAGGTAAAGGTGCCTGTGGTGGTGTGGTGGTGGTGATGTGGTAGGGAAAGGTGCCTGTGGTGGTGGTGGTGGTGATGATGTGGTAGGTAAAGGTGCCTGTGGTGGTGGTGGTGGTAATGCGGTAGGTAAAGGTGCCTGTGGTTGTGGTGGTGGTGGTGGTGATGATGTGGTAGGTAAAGGTGCCTGTGGTGGTGGTGGTGGTGGTGATGCGGTAGGTAAAGGTGCCTGTGGTTGTGGTGGTGGTGGTGATGATGTGGTAGGTAAAGGTGCCTGTGGTGGTGGTGGTGGTGATGATGTGGTAGGTAAAGGTGCCTGTGGTGGTGGTGATGTGGTAGGTAAAGGTGCCTGTGGTGGTGGTGGTGGTGGTGATGATGTGGTAGGTAAAGGTGCCTGTGGTGGTGGTGGTGGTGATGCGGTAGGTAAAGATGCCTGTGGTTGTGGTGGTGGTGGTGATGATGTGGTAGGTAAAGGTGCCTGTGGTGGTGGTGGTGGTGATGTGGTAGGTAAAGGTGCCTGTGGTGGTGGTGGTGATGATGTGGTAGGTAAAGGTGCCTGTGGTGGTGGTGGTGGTGATGTGGTAGGTAAAGGTGCCTGTGGTGGTGGTGGTGGTGATGTGGTAGGTAAAGGTGCCTGTGGCTGTGGTGGTGGTGGTGATGATGTGGTATGTAAAGGTGCCTGTGGTTGTGGTGGTGGTGATGTGGTAGGTAAAGGTGCCTGTGGTGGTGGTGGTGTGTAAGGTAGTATTGTGAAGCGAGTCTGTTTTTTCGTGGCTGTGATTCTTTTGCGACGTATTTCAGTGGAAGAATTTGTGTTTGTCTGGTGCTGTAGGTTAACAACGGTGCGGTTGTGGATAGGACTCTGTGATTCTCTGTGGTATATTTTACAAGTCCTGGGTTTGTGATTCCTCGGTTAACAGTTTTTGAGGTAGAGATGGTATGGTGGTTGTGATGGTGTGGTAGGTACTGTGGTGGAGGCGGAGTTTTGTGTGTTTCGTTGGGTCTGTGTTTCTTCAGTAAAATATTTCTGTGTGTGTGTGTGTGTGTGTGTGTGTGTGTGTGTGTGTGTGTGTGTGTGTGTGTGTGTTTTACGGTATAATTAAGAAGAGAAAGACGTTCAGTTTTAACTATAAGAAGCCCGATTCAAAAAATACAAGAAGGAACACTGAAACAACAACAACACCAGCACCAACAACTGGTATATGGGTCAAACATTTGACTCTGCCCTGTGACCCTGACCTTTAACTGACTGCTCTCAAAACCAAATCATTTCCATCTTGCCTGACCCGTAGCGCTTCCAGCAAGTTTGGTCCCGTTGCTTGACCTGTGACCTTGACATCTGACTGACTACTCTCAAAATATATGCCATTTCTCCTTGCCTTACACTGAACATTTCCCCTAAATCTGGTCTAAATCGGATAGAAACTGAGTAAACTAACCTTGCCATGTGGTCTTGATTTTATATTTTTTTCTACTAAATAACAGAACAGCCGCTTCGTTGACCCCAAAACCTTCCACGAATTTTGGTCCACATTAGATCAAAACGTTTTTTATTATTTGGTTCACACCGACACAAGGGGTTAACTTTGACCTTGACCTGTGATCTCCACTAATGATGCATATTTATCAAAACAGATTCCCATAGATCTTGCTTTATCATCAGCCACTCCCAAAAGTATGGTCTAAATCGGATACAAACATCTGCTAGGTCAGATTATAACCCAGCCCTGTGACCCTGGCCTCTGACATATTGTTCTCAAAACCAAAGGTCAACCCCTTGGCTAACCCTAAACATTCCCACCAAACTTGGTTACAATCAGAGCAAATCTGTTTCAGTTATTTCGTTCACACACACACACACACACACACACACACACACACACACACAGTAAAACATAACACCTGCTCTCGCTTCGGAAGAGCGGGTGTGAATATAAGGTGAGGTGTAGCAATGGCATAATTATGCAACAGGTTATGCGACCGTTCCATCAACGACAAAAAACAAAAACAACAAAAATGTTTCACTTAAAGTTCACAGAGAATTAAACCCAGGAAACCAATCCCCTCTCTCTCTCTCTCTCTCTCTCTCTCTCACTAACTCCTGCAGTCTATCCTCGGCCTCCATAATACAATGACTGGGAGCTGATGACGGTGGTAGGTCATTTGTTTACCATACATCCTCCCACGGTTAAAGTTTCCTGTCCATCACTACGCTCGCTTCAACCCACAAGATAAAAATACAAGAACACTAATATATGCCGATAAAAATAAATCACAAGGTAAGAAGTGCAAGACGGTATCTAAATGCCACGCAGTAAATGATAACTGTACAGAAAATACTAATAAACATACAGTATATCGAATAAATCATAAGGGAAGAGGTCCTACATGCCTTCAAAAGCCATGAGATAAATGATAAAGACTGAAGTGAAAAGTAAACTGTTCCTCCGATGGTTGTCAATCAGTAAGACAGATCTGGTGCAGTTACATCGAATAATTTTCCATACTCTTGCTAACAGACAAACAGACAAATTGAAAGGAATAGCCGACAGAAAAACAGACAGTGAAAGGCAGGACAGACACACAAAGAGAGAGAGAGAGAGAGAAAGAGAGAGAGAGAGAGAGAGAGAGAGAGAGAGAATGAGTGGGCAATGAAAGACAGAACATACAAACGTACAGAATGAACGAGGACAGAGAGACAGACAAAAATGAAAGGCAGGACAAAGAGTCCGACAGAATGAAAGGTAGTGCAGACAGACAGAATGAAAAGCACACCAGACAGACAGACACACAGAATGAAAAGCAGGACAGACAATTACAGAATGAAAGGCAGGACAGATAAATTCAGAATTACAGACAGGACAGACAAACAGACAGAATGAAAGGTAGGAAAGACATAAAAAATAAAAAAGAAAGAAAAAAAGAAAAGAAAGGAACCCATAAACCGCCTGCACTTTCACGCGCGGGTGTAATAAGCTCCCAAAGACTCCAATAAGCTCCGAATAAGTGTTGAACAAGAGCTGGATAAGACCCCCTAATACCAGAATAAGCCATGAAAAAGAGAGATGACCCTAGTATCGGAACAAGCCCTGAACATAAGAATAATAATAATTGGATAAGAGCCCTAACACCTGAATAATCCTAAGAAAGACCCCTAACACCTGAATAAACCCTGAGTAAGAGCCCTAACACCTGATTTTTTTTTTATGTGAGGAAGAAGGAAGCAAAGGCAACGAGCCCGCAAAGCTGTTCCCTCCAAGAGAAAAACAAAATACAAGAGAGAGCCAAAGTCAAGATCCGATCATTTCGAGATGCCTGGACACACTGCGTTTGAAAAACTGGAGATCATAGGAAGCGAAATACAGACAGAGAGAGACTTCCAGAGTTGACCTGTTGCGTAAATGAAGGACTGGGAGTAACGGTTAACTCTTGCATTAGAGAGTTGGACAGAAAAGGGATGAAAGTTTGCTGCTAGACGGGTGCTACGCGCACGTCGTAGAGGTGGAGGAATGCATGTAGACAGTTCAGAGGAGCAGTGACCACTGATGCAGCGATACAAAAGAGATAAAAATGCAACAATGCGGCGAAGAGACAGGTTGAAGGGAGTCAGTAAGAGGAGGAGAGTTAATGAGACGAAAAGCCTTTGACTTCACCCTATTGAGAAGAGCTGTATGTGGGGAGCCTCCCCACACATGAGAGTTGTACTCCACGCAAGGGCGGATAAAATCCCTGTATAGAGTCAACAATTGTGCAGGGGTAAAGAAGGAACGGAGTCGGCTTAGCACACCCAATCTCTTGGAAGCAGATTTTACAAGAGATGTAATATGATCTATCCAAGATAAGTCCCGAGTAAATGAAACTCCAACCATGTTCAAGGATGATGCAGGATTAAGCTGAATATTATTAAACATTAGTGGATATACCTGTTGAAGATTTTGTCGGGTTGACAGGTGCAAAAACTGAGACTTTGATGCATTAAAAACAACCAGATTATTTTTACCCCAGTCAGAGATACGAACCAAGTCAGACATTAGGTGTGCCATTGCCCCATCCCTTGTTTGTTGAAGTTACTGATGAGATGGACGTTGTGGGAATCGAATGGAAAGGTGAAGGGTGGAGTCATCACCGTATGAGTGGATAGGGTTAGATGTACAGCTTAGAAGGTCATTGATGAATAAAAGGAAGAGGGTTGGTGATAGGACAGAGCCCTGAGGAACACCACCGTTAATAGATCTAGGAGAAGAACGATGGCCGTCTACAACAGCGGCTATAGAACGACCAGAAAGGAAGCTAGCGATGAAGGCACAGACAGAAGGATAGAAACCGTAAGAGGGCAGTTTGGAAATTAAGGATTTATGCCAGACTCGATTGAAAGCCTTTGAGATGTCAAGTGCAATGGCAAAGCTTTCGCCAAAGTCCCGAAAGGAGGATGACCAGGAGTCTGAAAGGTAGGTGAGAAGATCGTCTGTGGAGCGTCCCTGACGGAACCCATACTGACGATCAGAAAGAAGGTTGTGATAGGAAAGATGCTTTAAAATTTTTCTATTAAGAATAGACTCGTAAACTTTTGAGATACAGGATGTTAAAGCAACTGGACGATAGTTAAAGGGTTAGGAATGGTCACCCCTCTTTGGGACTGGATGAATGAGAGCAAACTTCCAGCAAGAAGGAAAGGTACAAAAGCGAAAGAGTTGATAGACAAAGGCGAAAGAGTTTGCCTAGGTAGGGTGTGAGCACAGAAGCACAGTTCTTGAGAACAACAGGAGGGACTCCATCAGGGCCATATGCCTTATTAATATTGAGGCCTGTGATGGCAGAAAATACATCATCTAAAGAAATTTTTGTCAGCCATGAAGAAGTCAGAGGGGGGAAGTGATGGAGGAACAGCACCGAAATCATCTAAGGTGGAATTGGAGGAGAAAGTCTGAGCGAAGACATCTGCTTTATCAGTAGAAGAAATAGCTACAGAGCCATCAGAGTAGAAAAGATGAGGGAAGGATGATGAAGTAAAGTTGTCAGAAAGGTTTTTGGCAAGGTGCCAGAAGGAGCGGGAAAAATTCGAGTTAGAGAGTTGAGAGCATTTAATACGGATGAAATTATTTTTAGAAGAGTGAAGAACAGACTTAGCACGATTCCGGGCAGAGACGTATAAAAGATGTGATTCAGGGGTGGGTTTGCTCAGGTACCTTTTATAAGCCCTCTCCTTGTTGCGGACAGCATTAGAACAAGAGTGGTTAAACCAAGGCTTTCGTGCATTAGTCAGAGGATATGAGAAAGGAATGTATGCTTCCATGTCTGAGAAAATAACCTCTGTAATGCGCAAGGTACACCCAGATGGCTCCGGCCATGGAAGCAATAATCATTCCAAGGAAAATCAAAGAAGTACTGCCTGAGGGCCTCCCATCCACAGCACCAAAGTGCAACAGACAACGTTTCCCTGGAAAGTCCGCAGGCCGTACCGGAGCGATAGGACAGGTTAAGGTGATAAGGTTGTGATCGGAGAATCCCAACGGAGAGAAAAGATTAACAGTGTAAGCAGAAGGATTAGTTTTAAGGAAGAGGTCAAGTATGTTGGTGCTCTCTCCAAGGCGGTCAGGGATACGGGTAGGGTGCTGTACAAGCTGCTCTAGGTCATTAAGGATAGAAAAGGTGTAGGCTTGTTCACCAGGTGGATCAGTGAAAGGAGAGGAAAGCCAAAGGTGGTGGTGAACATTGAAATCTCCTAGAATGAAGATTTCAGAGAAAGGAGAAATGGATAGAATGCGTTCCATCGTAGAAGTAAGAAAGTCAAAGAATTTTTGATAGTCAGTAGAGTTAGGAGATAAGTAAACTGAACAGATATATTTAGTCAGAGAATGACAGGAAAGCCGAAGCTAGAGTGTAGAGAATTCAGAAGAATCGAGTTCAGGAACACGAGAGCAAGATAAGTTGTTGCGTATATATACACAACAGCCACCATTGGCTTTGAAATGAGTATACTGTAGAGAAAGTAGGAGGATACAGAAAAGGGTCTGCTGTCAGTTGCCTGAATAAGAGTCTTAAAACCTGAAAAAGCCCTGAATAACAGCTAAATAATCCCGCTAATAGGAAAATGGTTGGGGATAGGGATGGCACAGAAGAACTTAGAATTCAGCGTCTAGACTCTGCCGCAAATCCTGAAAAAGAAACATCAAAGGACACAAGTTGGAAATTCCACATATTTTAATTGACGTCTCTTGATCATGGAGAGAGAGAGAGAGAGAGAGAGAGAGAGAGAGACTTCAAGACTACAGTACAAAACAGCAAAAGTAGGGTAAGCAAAAGCCTCCCCAAATCTCCTGTGTTTACTTCCTCTGCCGGACTACCAAGGCATCACAGTCTATTGGAAAACTTCAATGGAGGAGGAAAGGTGGAGGGAGAGAGAAGGTAGAAAGAGAAGAGGGAAAGAGAGAAGAGGAAGGTCGGGAAGAGAGAGAGAGGATGAGACGAACAAAGAGAGGAAGAGGGAGAAGGGCGAGAAACAGAAGATAGAAGGAGGGGGGGATGGGCAGGGGGAGAGATGAGTCGGGAGAAGAGGCTGGGGGTGAGGAAGAGTGGAAGAGAAGAGGGAGGAAGAGGATGTAGGAAGGGACGGAGGGAGGGCAGAGGGAAGGTGGTAGGGTGGGAAAGAAGATAGAAGGAGGGAGGGAGAGATAGGCAGAGAGAAGGAGGGAAGGCGAAGGGAGAGAAGGAAGAGGCTGGAAGTCCGGCCTTTGATGTCGCTAATGAAGCGTGCTTAGGGAGTGGCGGACACGAAGGCGACACAGAAAGTTGGTGCCTGTGTGAGATGACTTCCTGTTCCCTCTCCTACCGCCCCGAGAGGTTGTGTGGGAGACACGGGAGGAAAGGAGAGACTTGGGGCGAAAGGAGGAATTAACTGATGAGGGATATTGGGAAACAGAAACTGATTGGAGATCGAGGGAAAACTGGACGAAACCGCGAGGGATTGTGGAATACACGAAATTTGGAAAAAAGAGTGTGTGTGTGTGTGTGTGTGTGTGTGTGTGTGTGTGTGTGTGTGTGTGTGTGTGTGTGTGTGTGTGTGTGTGTGTGTGTGTGTGTGTGTGTGTGTGTGTGTGTGTGTGTGTGTGTGTGTCTGTGTGTGTGTGTGTGTTTGATGATCTATCCCTTCTAGTACCGTCTCTGCTCCTGTCTCGTGGGATTAAGCAGGAGACACGGGAGGTGGGAAGGAAGAAACAGGCATGGTGAATATAGCAGAGAAGTGGGAGGAGGGGACTGGGGAGAGGAAAGTGAGAGTTTTTGGATGGCCAGAAAATTGCACAGAAAGTTGGTTGCGTGTGTGGAAAGACCCTCTGTTCTTTTACCTCCCGTCTGTCTTCCAGTCCTTGGAGGTTCAGCAGGAGACAGGGGAGGGAAGAGGGATGAAATGGACTTAGGGATATTGTGAGACCGGAGGAGAAATTGTAGGAAATGGAGAAGGAAACAGGGGAGAAAAATGAGATGGATTTTGAAAGACTCGAAAACTGCAGCGAAAGTTACTTGCATGTGGGACATGGACTTCTTTCTTCTCCTACGTTTCTCCTCCCGTCCTGGGAGGTTTACCTAGAATTACACAGGAAAGCAAACAGCAACAGACCTTATGGTTCTTTCGAGGCTGCTTGTTAGAGAAAACTATGACTACAAGATCTAACTCTACATGCTGAAGGATAAGGATAGTAAAGCAAGAAGGCTTCCCCCACCTCCAAACCCTCCAGGAAATAGTGAGAAAAACCACCATGCAGCATGGAAAAACTGACATGGAAATTTCACAGGAAATACTGGAAAGGAAAAGTCACATTCTATAATACTTTGTCTATAAGCTACCCGTTTGAGTAACCTGAAAGAGAAAGTAATCAAATAATTTACGGCATGACATTATAAACCGGTAAGTTGAGTTAATGGGGGTCTGTGGACATAACTCTACACAGTGCACAGTGTGGATGTTAAGGGGTGGTGCGGCAGCCTTGCCTGGTGCTTTTAAGGCAGGCAGCAGTCAATCAGGCCCTAGCTCCGTTCACTCCACTGAGACAAGGAACTCTCCCATGTGGTACAAGTACACAAGTTTCCTCCTGAAGCAGTGACCCCTGGTACATTTAAAAAATCCCGATGGTGGTCACTTGACTAACAGGGACCCTCAGTGGTCCACAGCCCATCACAGGTCAAAAGCAAGAGTAGTGACCGTTAACTCAGGGCTATTGTGCAGATCCTAATCTGTGCTTATATTACTTTCTTTGCATTGAGGAGATTAAAAAATATATAAGATGGGGTGTCTTATAGACAAAATAGGACTGCACAGTGCACAGTGTGGATGTACAGTGCACAGAGTGGATGTTTAGGGGTGGTGCGGCAGCCTTGCCTGGCGTTTTTCAGGTAGGCAGCAGTCAATCAGGCCCTAGCTCCGTCCACTCCACTAAGACAAGGAACTCTCCCATGTGGGGCATGTACACAAGTTTCATCCTGAAGCAGTGACCCCTGGTACATTAAAAAAAATCCCGATGGTGGTCACTTGGCTAACAGGGACCCTCAGCGATCCACAGCCCATCACAGGTCGAGAGTAAGAGTAGTGACCGTTAACTCAGGGCTATCTGTGCAATTTGCATTGAGTAAATCGAAAAATGTATCATGACGTGACGCGATACTATGTACGGGTGTGTTAAGTTTACGGGGTGTCCTGTAGACACGAGGAGACTGCACAGTGCACAAAGTGGATGTTTAGGGGTGGCACGGCAGCCCTGCCTGGCGCTTTTAAGGTAGGCAGCAGTCAATCAAGCCCTAGCTTCATTCACTCCACTGAGACATGGAACTCTCCCATGTGGGACAAGTACACAAGCTTCCTTCTGAAGCAGTGACCCCTGGTATATTGAAAAAATCCCAATGGTGGTCACTTGGTTAACAGGGACCCACAGTGATCCACAGCCAATCACAGGTCGGAAGTATGAGTAATGACCGTGAACTCAGGGCTATTTGTGCAGATCATAATCTGTGCTTATATTACTCTATTTGCCTTGAATAAACTGAAAAACTTATAATGACGTGATGCAACGCTATGTACGGGTACTTTGTTTACGGGGTGTCTTGTAGACAAAAGGGGAATGAACTTACACGTAGTTATAAATGCAAGTTATTCGGACAGAGAGTCAGCTGAGGATTCTCGTGCAAAGGAAGAATTAAAAAAAAAAAAAAAAAAAAAAAGCGCGAGGAAGATTGGAGACAAGTGGAAACAGAGAGCTGGGAAATGGGAAAGTAAGAATATTGACCACTGAGGAAGTGGCAAAAAGAAATGTTGGGAGAGTAAAAAGGGAGGAAATTTTAAAAACACGTGGGAAGAAATCGGGAACTGGGAATGAAGAAAAGGCTATGAATGTACTGTAGGAGGAGGAGGAGGAGGAAAGGAGGAGAAGGAGCAGGAGGAGGGGAGAAAATAGAAATGGGAGAGTTATTAGAAAATATTCAGGGCGTGGACAAGAAAGAGAAATATAAGAACTCGTGACTCTGAGGAAATAAACATGAAAAAGCAACCAAGGATGGGAGAAGTAAATGTGAAGGTGCTGGGAGACAGAAAGAGAAATTGGAAGGAGGGAAAAAAGGAAATTACAAGAGGATATAACATAAAAAGCAGGTAATTGAGACAGATATCTATTATAATGAGTTCTGAAGTCGTATGTGTGAGAAAGAGGGAGAAAGGAATGGATGAAATAGGCAGCGAGAAGAGAGAGAGAGGGGGAAAGGGAAGCGAGAGTACGAGGAGACTACTGAGGGAAGAGACAAGAAAAGAAATGGAAAACTAATGAGAAAGCTATTTTAGAGAGGAAAGAACTAGGAAATAAGGAGAAACTGAAGTAAGAGATGGTGAGGAAAGGGGGAAGAGACAGAAGAGAAGAAGGAAAAGGCACTTCAAGAAGTAGGGAGGAAAGAGGGGTGAAAGAAAAATAAAAGAGCAATTTTGAAAGCACCAGAAATATGAGAACTCGAAAGGGAGTGAAACAAGAGGAAGAGTGAACTGAGAAATTATTAAAAGAGAAATGATAGCGATAACAGGGAGAAAACGAAGAGCGAGAAAGATACAGGGACAAGAAAATGGGGGGAGTAGAAGGAAGGAAAGTTAAATCAGAAAATAAAAAGTCGAGAAAATATGAGAAAAGTGGAAAAGGAAGGCAATGAGAGAGAGAGAGAGAGAGAGAGAGAGAGAGAGAGAGAGAAGAAGCGGATGTGGACAGAGGAATTATGGAACGGCAGGAAGAAAAGGGAACAGAAACAGAGAGAAGAATAAAGAGATGGTCAAGAAAAATCTGGAGAAAGGAATGAAGTGGAAGGTTCGTGAAAATCAACGAGGCGAGAGAGAGAGAGAGAGAGAGAGGAAACCAAACGATTGTGAAAATAAGCATGTGGGAAAATTACAGAAGATATCCACGAAAAAAAGGTACGATAAAAGTAATAAAAGAAACCATCATCATCATTTTCATAATCATCATAATTCTCCTCCTCTTCCTCCTCCTTATCATCATCAAGGCCAATATCACATACGATGAAGAAAGGCAAATTCTTAGAGATGGATAGGTAAAATACAAGTTCAGGTCAAGTATGGAAGCACACACACACACACACACACACACACACACACACACACACACACCACCATTCTGAACATAGATGCACCACAACTTACCTGGAAATGTCGCTCGAGATAATCCTACTAGTCAAAGTTCTCTCTCTCTCTCTCTCTCTGAATACAAAAATTAATGAAAAGACGTCACGGACAGAATTAATGGAGCATGTTTCCAATTCCTTCACTATGAAAGGTTTTGTTTGATCTGAGTTACATCACCAGACAGAAGGAAGAATAAAAAATAGAACTCAAGCGAGAAAGAAGAATAAGAAGGTCATCACATTGAGGGAGCTAAGGACAAAAGCAAAAAATACAAAAGCAGCCGAATATTCACACTTAAATATTAATCATCTAATACCCAAGTAACTATAATATGCTCAAGCTGAAAACAAAAAAAATCGTCTGTGGGCAGCCAGTACAGAACATACGAGTAACCATTTTAGAGAAGGGAATGGTCTTGGCTCTCGTCGCAAAAAAATAAAAATAAATAAATAAATAACTAAATAAATATTGTTACATAGCCTATGATTTCATCATCCTTTGTGTAATTCTAACGTACATTGTGCTGCCTGTTTGATCACGAGCGTGTTCTGCCTCAGTCCCCCCCTTCTACCGTAATAGTAGAGTAAGTCGTCCTTTCTGTTGTCCAGAGTAGGATTGTCAGCTCTTTGTCCCCTGTGGCTTCATTTGCGCGTCCTTCTTACAAGTTGTAGCAAGCTCTGCTGGCCCCTATATAATGAGCTCAGTCTCTGCATCATTGCCACTTAGATCTACTCCTCATTTTGTTCACATCTCTGTCCTCCCCTGTACAGTTATTGTTGTGAGTGCTCAGGAAGTCTCCAACCATCTAGCAGCTGTGTAATTTGAGTATAACTGTTATTGCATTTTTTCCTTGTACTGTATAGCATAAGGTGTTGATTTGTAGGCCTAGTGAGGTTTTTTTGTAATTTGTGTGGGATTCATTTTGTCAGCCAGTTTTAATATTATTTTGTATCTGTAATAATTTATCTTGCATTAACTGAGCATTACCCAGTGTATTTTCATTTTATTAGGGCTGACTTAGATAAATTTACTCATGCTAATTTCGTGTTAATAGAGGCTATTGCAGTTAACCATATATTTAACCTGTTTTTTTTTCCAATACATTATCCTTATGAGTCCTGAATGTTTTGTTGTTAGTTTGTGCATTAAACTTTAACTTGTAATTTTATCTAACTCTTTTGTTTTGAACCTGGAACTTTACGGGACAGTAGTGATTTTTAGTATTCTCACTTAAAGTGTACATTATCTTTCTCTGTTCCGTAACATAAATTTGGCGACCTCGCCAGGATAATCAGGATATTATCATAAGGATATTGCTTGATATTTTGTGACTGTTACTGATTCATGATGTCTACTATTACTACACTTGATGAAGCCAAAGATTTTTTGTCAAATGTGCAAACAGTGTGTGATGTAGAAAACAGAATAAAGAATGAACTTAAGCTTGTTGCTCAACAATTGGGAATTGCTGTTCGCTCTCATCATTCTAAAGATCAAATTGTTGACATGATTAATGAAAGCTTGTTTAATGTAACTCCTCCAAATGAGCAAACGCAGATTGAATTAGCTAAGTTACAGCTAGCCCTGCAGGAGGCTTAGGCTAAGGAGGCGGAGTCTCGTGCTAAGGAGGCTGAATTTCCAGCATGTGCTAAGGGGGCTGAGTCTAAGGCTAAGGAGGCGGAGTCTCAGGCTAAGGAGGCGGAGTCTCAGGCTCGTATTCAGAAGGCTGAATTTCAAGCAAATGCTAAGGAGGCTGAATCTCAGGCTCGGATTCAGGAGGCACAGATACAGGCTCAGGCACAAATTGAACTAGCTAGGATTCAGGCAGACCATGAGTATCGCATGAAACAAGGTGGAACTGGATCATCTAGCTCTGATGATTTTGATGTGGCTAAAAATGTTAAACTTGTCCCTCCTTTTAATGAATCTGATTTAACAAAGTATTTCAGTTGTTTGAGAGGGTAGCTACAGGTTTTAATTGGCCCAAGGAGTATTGGCCAGTACTCCTTCAAACTGTTCTCACCGGTAAAGCTCAAGTAACTTATGCATCTTTGCCTCAGGATCAATCTGATAATTATGATGTAGTTAAGAGCTTGATTCTTAAGGCCTATGAGCTTGTTCCTGAAGCCTATAGAGTAAAATTTAGGACAACTTACAAGCAAGATAAGCAATCCCATGTTGAGTATCCAAAAATCAAAGAAGATCTGTTAGAGCAGTGGTTAAATTCTAAGAGTGTGGATTCTGATTTTGGTAAATTTAAACAGATGATTTTGCTGGAAAAGATTGCTTGAAAAGATTAGGAGAAATACACTGAGGTGGTTTGGACATGTGGAGAGAATGGAGAATAAAAGACTGACTAAGAGGGTGTATGTAGGTGAGGTGGAGGGAGGGAGAGGGAGGGGTAGACCGAGGATGAGGTGGAGGGATGGAGTTGAGAGGTATATGAGGGAGGGGGGTGTGAGTTGGGGGGAAGGGAGTCAAATGGTGGGTGACAGAGTGACTTGGAGGCGTTTTGTCTGCGGCCACCCTTTGCGGGATTAGGGCGTCGGGCTATAGATAGATAGATAGATTTTGCTGGAGGACTTCAAAAGGTGTATTTATAAAGATGTAAGCCTATATCTTGATGAGAAAAGAATAGATAATTTGTCTGATGCTGCAGTTTTAGCTGATGAATATGTTCTCACTCACAAGAGATATTCTAGAGAAAAAGGGAAAGCTGAGCGTAAGTACGTTGCCTCTACTCAGAGTACAGGTAACAGGAAAGAGAATAAAGATGATTTTTCTCAGGAAGTAAATACCAGCTCCACCTCTAGATTTCAGAAAAGTAAATGTACTTATTGTAGTAAGCTTGGTCATACTACGGAGAAATGTTTCAGGAGACAGCGTGATGTGAACAAAAAGGAGTCTTTAAATATTCAGTCAATTGGTCTAGTGTCCACTCTTGAGAGTTCCCAGAATTCTTTAACTGAATTAACTGAACCTGCTTTGAGGGGTAACTTAAATTCTCATGATGGAGCTCCTCTTTTGAGCAGTAACGTGGGTGACACTCTCAAGAGTTCATGTGCTAATTTCCTGTCTGATGGTTTTGTCAGTCCTCTGGACAGTAATGACAGGAAATCAGTTCAGATATACCGTGATACAGGTGCTTGCCAATCCCTTATGCTGACCAGCGTTCTAGGCTCTAATGTTAATTCCTCTGATGAAACTGTAATCTTACAAGGTGTAGGGAATAATTACTTCTCTGTCCCTCTGTGCAGAGTGAATTTAGAGTCTGGTTTTGTTAATGGTTCCGTTATGGTTGGGTTGGTTGAGACACTCCCAATGTCAGGTGTAACTTTCTTACTTGGAAATGATATTGGTGGAAGTCAAGTGTGTCCAGCTCCTCAGTTGTCTAGTGAGCCAGTGGCTGCGTCCCAGGATTGTGATGTCCCTGATGTGTTCCCTGCATGTGCTGTCACTAGGGCTAAGTCTAAAGTTAATGGTGATTTAGAGGATAATGATGATGATGATGTTATCCTAGCTGACACTTTTCTTGCTAATTTGGACCACTCACCAGATGAGGCAGTACCCCGTAGTGTTGATATTTTGTCTCATCAAGAGTTGGTTGAGTTGCAGGTTGCTGACCCTGAGTTGAAAGGTCTAGCTAACTCTGCTTGCAGTGAGGAAGAGTCAGGTGGTTCTTCTACTTGTTATTATGTAAAGTCAGGAGTACTTATGAGGAAGTGGAGACCCCTAACAGCATCAGCCGACTGTGAATGGGAGGTTGTACATCAAGTTGTCATCCCTCGTGTTTGTAGGCAGGATATCATTAAAGTGGCTCATGATTCCAGTTTGGCAGGACACCTTGGAGTGAGGAAGACTGTGACACGCATTTTGAAACACTTCTACTGGCCAGGTATCTTCAGGGATGTTTCCTGGTATTGTAAGTCTTGTCACACCTGTCAAGTTGTGGGGAAGTGTAATCAGACCGAAAAGGTTGCACCTCTAGTTCCCATTCCTCCTTTTGAGGCGCCTTTCACCCGTGTGTTGGTGGATATTGTGGGCCCTCTTCCTAAGACTTCTTCAGGATTTTCTTATGTGTTGACCCTGATTGATATGGCTACTCGTTATCCTGAAGCCATTCCACTTAGAAATATGTCAGCAAAGAACGTGGTTAAGGAAATGCTGGGGTTCTTCACAAAGTTTGTTCTGCCCAAGGAGGTACAGTCAGACCAGGGAAGTAATTTCATGTCAAATGTTTTCAAGCAGTCTCTGAAAGAGTTGGGCATCACCCAGATCACGTCTTCAGCTTACCATCCCCAGACCCAAGGAGCGTTGGAGAGATATCATCAAACACTCAAATTGATGCTCAAGAAATACTGTTTGGAACATCAGAAAGACTGGGATAAAGGTCTTCCATTCGTTGTGTTTGCCGCAAGAGAATCTCCAAATGAATCACTGGGCTTCTCACCTTCTGAACTACTGTTTGGCCATGAAGTAAGAGGACACCTTAAGCTACTCAAGGAATGCTGGCTGTCGGAGGAAGATGACGTCAACCTGCTGGAGTATGTGATGAAGTTCAAAGATCGGCTGTCCACTGCTTTACAACTGGCGAGAGAGAATTTAGGAGCTGCTCAGGAGAAGATGAAGACTTGGTATGATAAGAAGTCCAGGTTACGCCACTTTCAGCCAGGAGATCAGGTTATGATTCCGCTACCAGTTCATGGGCAACCTCTTCAAGCCAAGTTTAGTGGTCCTTATTTCGTGGAGAAGAAACTCAGTGATGTCAACTATGTCATCGCCACACCAGATCGTAGAAAGAGCAAGCAACTATGTCACATCAACATGCTAAAGTTATATCACAGGCGGGACGAAAATAATCCAGTCTGCACTGTAGCTGTTCCACCCGAGTCTGCAAGTGAAGCTCTCCCATGCAGTATGAGCCTGAGTGATAGTTTGGGGATGAATCCTGATATCATGAATGATCTCCAGACTAAGCTTTCTCATCTACCTCCCAAGGAAAGGCAGGAGTTTTCGGCATTACTGCAGGAGTACCCGCAAGTGTTCCGTGCCACTTCAGGAAGAACCACTGTGTTGATGCATGATGTCGATGTTGGAGACGCAAAGCCAATTAAACTGTCTCCTTACCGTGTGAACCCAGTGAAAGTTCCTCTCATCCAGAAGGAGCTTGGCTACCTGTTGGACCACAAGATGATTGAGCCCTGTCAGAGTGAGTGGAGTTCTCCTGTCACTCTAGTCCCTAAGCCAGATGGGTCACAGCGGCTTTGCATTGACTACAGACGTGTTAATCAGATAACCAAAACAGACACTTACCCTCTCCCTCGTATGGAAGATTGCATAGACAAGATCGGAAAGGCTAGGTACATAAGTAAGTTTGATTTGTTAAAGGGATACTGGCAAGTACCTATGAGTGAACGTGCTAGGGAGATCTCATGTTTTGTAACACTAGGAAAGACTTTTGCATGTTCTGTAATGCCATATGGTATGAAGAATGCACCAGCCACATTTCAGAAGCTCATGAATGTTGTAACAGAGGGTTTGGCAGGGTGTGTTGTTTATATTGATGATGTATTAATCTTCAGTGACAACTGGAAAGATCACCTATGCCATGTCAGTAAATTTCTTGAGCGTTTGGTTCATGCTAATCTTGTAGCTAATTTATCAAAGTGTGAGTTTGGTCAAGCTAAAGTTCAGTACCTTGGGCACGTAATTGGTGATGGACATGTTGCACCACCAGCAGCTAAGGTTCAGGTTATAAGTGATCTTCCCAGACCTAAAAGTAGGAAAGAGCTACAAAGATTTTTGGGAATGGTAGGTTATTACAGGAGATTTGTTCTTAACTTTTCTATTCTTGTATCACCACTTACAGACCTACTGAAAAAGGGAGTTAAATTTGTCTGGACCGATAACTGTGAATCCTCTTTCAACAAACTTAAAGCTATCCTATTAAGTCAGCCAGTGCTCGCTACTCCAAATTTTGCTAAGCCTTTTAAGATGTCTGTTGATGCAAGTGATACAGGAGCTGGGGCTGTTTTGCTGCAAGAGGATGATCAGGGTATTGAACATCCTGTATCTTATTACAGTAAGAAGTTCACTCCACCTCAAAAGAACTACTCAACTATTGGAAAGAGCTTTTGGCCTTGATTTTGGGTTTACAGCATTTTTCATTTTATTTGTGTTCTGGTTTTGACCCCATAGTCATTTATACCGATCATAACCCATTGAAATTCCTTGGTAAGTTTAAAGATAAAAATCAGAGATTGACAAGATGGAGTCTACTTCTTCAGGAGTATTCATTAGACATACAACATGTCAAGGGGAAAGAAAATGTTATTGCAGATTGCTTATCTAGACTTTAGACAGATTGTTTTAGAGTAATAAGAAATTTCCTTTGTAAATTTCTTTTTCTTTGTGGGGAGGTGTTACATAGCCTATGATTTCATCATCCTTTGTGTAATTCTAACGTACATTGTGCTGCCTGTTTGATCACGAGCGTGTTCTGCCTCAGTCCCCCCCTTCTACCGTTATAGTAGAGTAAGTCGTCCTTTCTGTTGTCCAGAGTAGGATTGTCAGCTCTTTTTCCCCTATGGCTTCATTTGCGCGTCCTTCTTACAAGTTGTAGCAAGCTCTGCTGGCCCCTATATGATGAGCTCAGTCTCTGCCTCATTGCCACTTAGATCTACTCCTCATTTTGTTCACATCTCTTTCCTCCCCTGTACAGTTATTGTTGTGAGTGCTCAGGAAGTCTCCAACCATCTAGCAGCTGTGTAATTTGAGTATAACTGTTATTGCATTTTTTCCTTGTACTGTATAGCATAAGGTGTTGATTTGTAGGCCTAGTGAGGTTTTTTTGTAATTTGTGTGGGATTCATTTTGTCAGCCAGTTTTAATATTATTTTGTATCTGTAATAATTTATCTTGCATTAACTGAGCATTACCCAGTGTATTTTCATTTTATTAAGGCTGACTAAGATAAATTTACTCATGCTAATTTCGTGTTAATAGAGGCTATTGCAGTTAACCATATATTTAACCTGTTTTTTTTGCCAATACATTATCCTTATGAGTCCTGAATGTTTTGTTGTTAGTTTGTGCATTAAACTTTAACTTGTAATTTTATCTAACTCTTTTGTTTTGAACCTGGAACTTTACGGGACAGTAGTGATTTTTAGTATTCTCACTTAAAGTGTACATTATCTTTCTCTGTTCCGTAACATAAATTTGGCGACCTCGCCAGGATATTCAGGATATTATCATAAGGATATTGCTTGATATTTTGTGACTGTTACTTATTCATGATATCTACTATTACTACACTTGATGAAGCCAAAGATTTTTTGTCAAATGTGCAAACAGTGTGTGATGTAGAAAACAGAACAAAGAATGAACTTAAGCTTGTTGCTCAACAATTGGGAATTGCTGTTCGCTCTCATCATTCTAAAGATCAAATTGTTGACATGATTAATGAAAGCTTGTTTAATGTAACTCCTCCAAATGAGCAAACGCAGATTGAATTAGCTAAGTTACAGCTAGTCCTGCAGGAGGCTCAGGCTAAGGAGGCGGAGTCTTTTGCTAAGGAGGCTGAATTTCAAGCACGTGCTAAGGAGGCTGAGTCTAAGGCTAAGGAGGCGGAGTCTCAGGCTAAGGAGGCGGAGTCTCAGGCTCATATTCAGGAGGCTGAATTTCAAGCAAATGCTAAGGAGGCTGAATCTCAGGCTCGGATTCAGGAGGCACAGATACAGGCTCAGGCACAAATTGAACTAGCTAGGATTCAGGCAGACCATGAGTATCGCATGAAACAAGGTGGAACTGGATCATCTAGCTCTGATGATTTTGATGTGGCTAAAAATGTTAAACTTGTCCCTCCTTTTAATGAATCTGATTTAACAAAGTATTTCAGTTGTTTGAGAGGGTAGCTACAGGTTTTAATTGGCCCAAGGAGTATTGGCCAGTACTCCTTCAAACTGTTCTCACCGGTAAAGCTCAAGTAACTTATGCATCTTTGCCTCAGGATCAATCTGATAATTATGATGTAGTTAAGAGCTTGATTCTTAAGGCCTATGAGCTTGTTCCTGAAGCCTATAGAGTAAAATTTAGGACAACTTACAAGCAAGATAAGCAATCCCATGTTGAGTATCCAAAAATCAAAGAAGATCTGTTAGAGCAGTGGTTAAATTCTAAGAGTGTGGATTCTGATTTTGGTAAATTTAAACAGATGATTTTGCTGGAAAAGATTGCTTGAAAAGATTAGGAGAAATACACTGAGGTGGTTTGGACATGTGGAGAGAATGGAGAATAAAAGACTGACTAAGAGGGTGTATGTAGGTGAGGTGGAGGGAGGGAGAGGGAGGGGTAGACCGAGGATGAGGTGGAGGTGGTGTTAATAGAGGCTATTGCAGTTAACCATATATTTAACCTGTTTTTTTTTTGCCATTACATTATCCTTATGAGTCTTGAATGTTTTGTTGTTAGTTTGTGCATTAAACTTTAACTTGTAATTTTATCTAACTCTTTTGTTTTGAACCTGGAACTTTACGGGACAGTAGTGATTTTTAGTATTCTCACTTAAAGTGTACAATACCTTTCTCTGTTCCGTAACAATATATAAATAAAATACTATCAGAAACCAAATTTCGCCAGCAATCCTCTGCCGGCCTTGTGTTCTACCTTCCATATTTCTCATTCCTCCAAATGTCAAAATGTATCCTTTTTTTTATACTTGGCCTAAAATTGCCCTCTCCTTAAATGCTGAGATGTAATAAGAGATTAGCACTAGAATATGATGCCAGTCACGAAGTGCAATGGAGAGGATGATTAGCAGCAATACTGTCTCCTTCTGTCGCAGAGTTATGTGAAATAAGTTGCAGATGGACCAATATCTGGGCCAACAGTGTGTAACAGAACTACGAGTATATTTAGCCGTCTGCTTCCTGCTGCTTTCACATCACGTTACACCTTCTAAACTCTTTTTACTCTAACCTGGCCTAAAACTGCCATATACCCATCTTGGATGCTGAGGTCTAACAAAAGATTAACACTACTATATGGTGCTAGTCACGAAGTAGTGCTGTGGAAACCATGTAGAGCTGCAGCATTGTCTTTTCCTGTCTCTTCGGTATATGAAATTAGATGCAATGGGACGAAAATATTCTAGGGCAAGTTAATGTGCAATGAGTATATTATGTAAGAGACAGTTTGAACTTCATACCGTGATACTAACTTATTGAACACAGAATCACTATTAATAGTAGTGCATTTAACTTGTAACCAAGGAGATTCATGCCAGCCACATAACTACTGCTCATTGAACTTCATGGAACCACAACTTAATATTCAAGTTATGGGAGTGGCTCAGATCCTCCAGATAAAAACAAACTAACACTAATTTCGTTATCCTCATACAAATGTTGGTGTGTGCTTCCTACTGCTATTATATTACGTTCCATCTAGTAATACAGAAGAAAGAATCATTGCTAGAAGTTGGTGCAGCAAGACACTGAGGCAGACGGAAAACCAGCATCGAAAATAATATATCCTTAAACTAACTCTGAATGCATCTTGTCGATTTCGGGATCAAAATTGAAGGGAAAAAATAGGGAAAGACAATGTGACAAAAAAATTTAGAAAATGAAATCCTTAAAATTTTGCAATTCGAAAATACCTTGTCGAGTTTGGAAGTATTAGTGTGTGTGTGTGTGTGTGTGTGTGTGTGTGTGTGTGTGTGTGTGAGAGAGAGAGAGAGAGAGAGAGAGAAATCCTAGAAGCATTTCGGAACTATGAAGGCTGAATGGGAAATTTCGAAAACTGACCATTCTGTGGGGATGTAATGAGCAGTCCAAGTAATGAAGGAAATGCAGATACTAATGTTGATTACTACACAGACGACAGTGAATAAAGTAATGAAAAAGACGTCATGGACAGGATTAATGAAGAATGTTTCCAATTCCTTTACTATGAAAGGTTTTGTTTGATCTGAATTACATCACCTCCCCTGGGGAAAGGGGGATAGAATATTTCCCCAGTATTCCCTGCTTGTCGTAAGAGGCGACTAAAAGGGGCACTTTTATCTACATTCTTTTTGCTCTCTTTCTTTCCTTTGTACTTATGTCTGTCCAAACCCTCTGCATTTTACTTTAATTTAGTTAATTTCCTCTCTCCACTGTCTTGTTCCTGCGAGTCATTAGCATTGGCTCCAGGGTAAAATATTTTTCTGCCTAAGAAATCTTGATGAACTCTGGTGACGAAGCAATGGCCCTCAGTTCCGTGCGGACCTTAAGTGGGCAGGGGGTGCTAAGAATCCCACGGTGTAAAAATAAGTTTATACATCCAAAAAGAACAATAAGAATAGGAAACTGGAATGTTCGAACTCTCAATCAGGGTGGTAATATGGAAGAACTTATTTCAGTGTTCAAGAAATACAAGACGGATATTTGTGCTCTTACAGAAACGAGGTTGCTTGGAGTTGATAAAATGAATTTGGAAGATGGTATTACTATGTTGGTTTCTGGTAGGAGTGATGGAAATCATTACCAAGGAGTAGGCTTACTGTTGAGTAGAGATGCTTGTAAGGCAGTATGTGAGTTTGAACCAATTAATGAGCGCTTGCTTTATGCTCGTTTAAAATCTGACCATGGTAATATCAGTATGGTTGTAGGGTACGCTCCGACAAATGAGGCTGCTGATGAAATGAAGGATGACTTTTATGAGAAGCTGCAGGATGTAGTGAATAGAGTGGCAAGACATGATGTGTTAGTTTGCATTGGTGATTTTAATGCGATTGTTGGCAGTAGTAGGGATGGCTTTGAAGACTGTATGGGTAAGGAGGGTGTTGGTGTAAGGAACGAAAATGGGGTGCGACTTGGAAGGTTTTGTTTGGCAAATGACCTCATAATTGGTGGAACTATCTTTGAGCATAGAAAAATACATAAGACTACTTGGATTTCACCATGTGGTAAATACTGTAACCAGACTGACCACATTGCAATTAGCAGAAGGCATAGATGTTATTTGCAAGATGTTTGCGTAAGGAGGGAGGCAGATATAGGTAGTGATCATCAACTTGTTGTGTCAAAAATTAAAATAAAACTTAAGAGAAACGTTAATGGTAATTGTACAGGAGGTAATAATTATGATTTGGATGAGCTGAGAAGTGATGAGAGCACGAGGGAAAAGTTTCGGTGGGAATGTAGGAACTGGTTTCTAATCCTGCAGACTTTGATGGAATCTGAGGACAATGATATTAATCAAATGTGGAGAGAGGTAAAAGAGGTTTTGCATGAGAGTGCTAAGGTTACTCTTAAGAAAAAGGGAAAAGCGAGAAGGAAAAGTGGATGTCAGATGAAACATGGAATGCAATTCAGAAAAGGAAAGAGGCTAAAGTAAGAAGTGAAGAACATGTTGATGGCCCGGTAGTTGAAGTACTTAGAGCAAAGTACTGGCGTTTACATTCTGAAGTAAAAAGACTCGTTAGACGTGATAAGAGGAGACTATATGATGAAAAGGCGACAGAGACAGAAATTAAATTAAGTAAAAATGACGGTCAGAGCACAAGAGCAGCGTATCAGGGCAGAAAAGAAGTTAACTGGGACTGAAAAAAGAAGGAAGGAAATACCTGTACGAGACAGAAATGGTAATGGTAATTTGATGACTAAAGATTTGGATATAAAAGGAAGGTGGAAAGAGCTCTTTGAATCTGTTCTAAATAGACCAATCCCAGCTGGAGAGGACATTTTGCCAGCCAAGAGAGATTTGCAGTTAGAAACAGGGAATATAACTTTGCAAGAGGCAGCAAAATCTGTAAAGGAGTTAAAGATTTTTAAGGCCCCAGGAGAGGATGGAATATTCCCTGAAATGCTTAAGGTGGAAAATGACAAGTTGATGAATGCGCTTTTGAAACTTTTTAATGTGGCTTGGGATAATGGTGGAATTCCAGAAGAGTGGAGATTTAAGTGTGTGTGGCAATTGGAGGGGGATAACTTCGACACTTGTAGTTGCAAAAGTCTTTTCCAAAATCTTGTTGAACAGAATAGAGCCGATAAATGATAAAATTTTAAGAGAAGAACAAGCGGGATTTAGAAAGGGTCGAGGTTGTAATGATCAGATTTTTATTGTACGGCATCTAATGCAACAAGCTAATGAGATGAAAATACCACTTAGTATGTGTTTTGTGGATTTTGAAAAGGCGTTTGATAGTGTTTCACGTGCAGCTATGTTGAAAATTATGAGATTCTATGGTATACCAGAAAGTTTGTAAATATTATTAGAAGCCTGCATGAAGGTACTTTTTGTAAGGTAATGGTGGTTGGTTCTTTGAGTGATCCATTTCAAGTTAGGTCAGGAGTGATTCAAGGAGGAGTTCTTTCGTCATTGTTGTTTGTTTTGGTTATGGATTATGTTATGAAAAAGGTTGTAAGGAGAACAGGTGCAGGAATTAACTGGAAAGAAAATATGAAGCTGATGGATTTGGACTATGCTGATGATATTGTACTGATTTGCGGAAGTATTTACGAGATGCAGAGGGTGCTTGATTGTCTGGTGGAGGAAGGAGAAAAAGTTGGATTGGTAATAAATTGTGGAAAGACTGAAATTAGTAATATGAACGTGGAGAACGAAATCGATTGTGTAATTGGGAATAATGTGGTGAAGAATGTAGAAAACTTTAAATATCTGGGAACGATTGTATCATCTAATGGATCATTAAACAATGAAATTGAGGAGAGGATTAGACAAGCTTGGCGAGCTGTTGGAATGTTGAAATCTGTTTGGAATAATAATATGCTTTCGGTACATACTAAAGTGAAAATTTACAAGTCCATGGTTAGACCAATTTTAATTTACGGGCATGAGTCATGGTACAGTACAATTGCAACAGATCAGAAAGTATTAGGGTTTGAGAATAAAATACTGAGAAGGATTCTTGGGGTAAAGTGGCAAGACAGTTACAAATGCAAGAGTAAGGGATATTACGAGAGTGGAACCAGTTAATGAATATGTGAGACTGTCTCGCTGGAAGCGGCTGGGGCACACATACAGAAAAGAAAGTTAGTTTAATACAGGATGTGCCAGAGTGGACTGCTAGAGAAAGAAGAGGTAGAGGTAGGCCGAGGGAAACATGGTTGAGGACAATGAAAAAAGAAGCAGGAGAGGAGTGTTGGTAGGACCTGAAGGAGATGGCAAGAGACAAATATTGGTGGAGAGAGTTCATTGAGGCCCTATGCATCCTGTGGGGTGCCACAGGAAATGATTGATTGATTGACTGAATATAACTGATTATATTGTCAAGCGCCTTACTCGATCTTTCACAAAAACGGCAAAAAAAAAAAAAAAAAAAAACACACTCGGCTAATGCTACCTCATTAATCTTGATTGATAGAGCCATAGCTGGTTTAAGTACTGACGGTTCCACCAGTACAGTCGGCCTAAGAAGTGACGGCGGAGTATCCAGAAGTTTTCGGTCAGCGATGGTGCACATACTCTTCCTTATATCTCTACAAGGTGAAACCTAATACGTAAAATTGTTACAAAAATCATTGTCAAGGTACCTATATATTTCAAAATTGTAGGAAGCAGCTCGTTAGTTACGATAATAGGAAATCCTAAACGGAACTAATTGAAATTTCACAACTATCGCTCAGAGACAGTCAGGAATAATTTGTGGTGTTCAAATCTAGTATGGTAACACGCAATAATTTTTTAGCAGCTTAAGACTGAACAAAAGGGAGCTTCAATAAAGAATTAAAATTAGTAATTATTATTTATAAAATAATTTCCGTTACAATACTAGGGAATAATTTGAAGTCATTTATTTCCGTTTCCAATGTCTTCATGCACGACGACAGAAAGCGGGAAGGCGGCGTAAGCCAGTAAGCTATTTTAAATGTTTCGATCAACACGCACAAAAGGAAATAACATTTACTCAGACATGCAGTTATTTCACTGCCTTTGGCCAATTTTTCATTAAGTAATATCTCTGGAATATTTAATATATGCCAGAGGGCTATCGGTGAAAGAAGTATAAAAAAGAACCTCGAAATCTGCCTAAAGTCGGAGCTCCTTGGAGAATGCTAATTATAAGTCTGATATCCTCAGTACATAATCGATTAGCGAGAGTAATAAAATCATTGAGTTCAAAACTTCCAGATCAGCATTTTCTGTTCAGCAGGACATTACAGTTTATATTAAAAGACAGATACTAAGATTAAAAGATGGAGTAAAAATTGCGTGCTTTTGCATTGCAAGAGTTTATGAACTCATGTTTTGGTCCTGCTTATTGCCTAGTGTAAGAGAAAAAGGCTGAATCTGTCATACCTTCTTACAACTAAAAAAAAAAAAAAAATGCATCAACTGAGAAAAAAGTTGCTAATTATAATTATTATTGGCGAGAGGAAGACGGAATAAAAAGGCAGTAGGGTCTTGCTGCTACCGCAGGTAGGGCGTCATTACGAAAAATAATTTCTTTGTTATGGCATCCTTATTATTGCTGTATCATCACCATAGCATCTGAAAATAATGCAGTGTATTGCAGTCACAAGAAGTTTCCTTAACTGGTCTTTAAAACTAGAGCATCTGTATTTGAAATCAGGAACACGGAGTAATAGGCCTACTGCCCACCGCACGCGGATAATACATTTCACATTCATTCAAATCGGGAAAGGTAACTATTAACTTTAATATATCACTGCCTCCTGTTATTCATTTTACATCATTCTTAGCGCGATATAATATATATTTTATTTGATATGACGTGATGAAGGCATTGAATGTTTACGTTATATTCTCAGTTTTCATTGAACGTATGGCAGTGCAGAGTGACCGAAGCAATCTGAAACCCTGCCATCACTTCTTGGGGCGACTGGTTATATGGTACCATATAACCAGTCCTGAATACCACGGCAGTCAGGTGATCGTATTGTGATATATCTACCCATGTTATCGTAATCCAGAAATATGTGTCTCTGATGAGAGGATATAAGGTATGATATATAGAGATACGTCATGACAGTATTACCTGACTCGATTCCTTCACCCACTCGTCCACTGGTATTGTACTGTACCTGGCTTACTCGCGCCTCTCTCTGTGTTATATTATCATTTTGCCCCCCCCCCCTTCTCTCTCTCTCTCTCTCCGAAGTTTAAGAGGGGTAATATGAAGGGACAATGTGAGGGGGGATTATTATTGCGGAGGAATACACAGAGAACGGTCTGATCCCATGGATGCCTCTAAAAGAACTAACTGACTGTTCTACTTTCGCTCGTTCTATCACCCGTGCTAAGTCCCCTACGTGACACATAACCAGGCATGTCACTCATTTTTCCCTAGTCAAAAGACGACTGGTTTCAGAGGCGTATGATTTTTTTTTTTTTTTTATGCACATATTGATTTATACATATTCTGAAGACTGATTAAACGAAACAAATACGTCCTTGGATGAAAGGTGATATTGCGAAGATGGCGAAATTGAAGATGATTAAATTACAGGCGGTGAAAGATGGCAGCAGCCATATCAATCAGATAACTACATGATTAGAAACGAATACTCTCTTCAGCTATCTTAACGATAAATTAGATCGAAAAGACGGATATCTACTCGTGTGTGTGTGTGTGTGTGTGTGTGTGTGTGTGTGTGTGACGAAATGGAAATCTTTTCAGACAATCTAATTATCTTTTTCCATCCTCTTTATGCATTTTTTTTTTTTTTTTTTTTTTTTTTTTTTTTACAATCCTTTCGTTTTCCGCTATGCGTAAGTCACATCTAGTAACTATATCTATACTATTACACTGCACACACTTATGCTACTGATCCTTCCCCTAAACCTCGTTTACGATCTGTATTTTCCCCTGTAATCTTTTCATACCACGCATTTTTGTAGACATATTTCGTACCTTGTATTTTTGTCTCTAACTTTTTTTGTTTGCTTTTTTCACACCTTCGCCTCCAGCGAGCAGTATTTCCTCTGTGACTTTTTCATTACAAGTGTATTTTTTTCGTGCCTAGCATTTTTATACATACTCTACTGTTTATACCATCTTTCACAAACTTGTGCTTCTGATCTCTCCCTACCACTTTCAACAGCCAATAATTTCCATTGTTAATTTTTGTATATCATGCATTTTTAAAATGCATTTGGAACCCACTGTGTTTATGCCTCTCTGTAACAAGCAGTTTTCTTATTTGTACACAGCAATTCTGTTTGATTTCAACTTCTTATCTAACGAGCAATATTTTGCAGGTTTTCAGTTGCAGTCTTTTCATCCACCCATTCATCCATCATCCACTCTTTTATTGATAAATAAGGAGAGTTGGGGCCCAGGGATAGGCTACCTGTCGAACATTAACCCCTTAACCGCGGGCTTGTTTTGCTTTTTCTTGTGGCTCCCGCGGGCATATTCGCGCTCCGACAGACTCTCTAAAAATATTTGCCAAAAATCAGTTATTAGTCCTAGAATATTAAAATCAAATATGCTTATGGCACATACCTTCAGCTTTCTCCTGGGGTGTTTGTTGAGCCTTCGTCGAGTACCGCAGGATTTGAGGAGACCTCTGAAGTTGGGTAACGAAGTCTCCACTTTACACTTCCCGACAACCCGTAATATGATTACCACAGCCTGATATTATCACTAGAAACACTATTCTATGATTCTCAAATAGTTTGGAATCCATACTAAAAAAAAAAAAAAAAAACAGTGAAAGCAATGAAAATTACGAGGGCGTATGACCTTCCCAATTGACATCGTTCGCCACTGGTCTTCTCTCTTTTATTATTCATAAAAACACTCGCAGTTTATATTTCTATTACTATATAACACTTATATATATCTACAGTCTTTATCCATAAGTTTCCTTCAATAATAGTAGTTTATTGTCACTGTAGGGATTCAATTTCTCTTTCAGTAAAATACGTAGCATTCACTTTCTCGTCCCGTATACTAGCGTTGAGAGTGAATGTCACTTTCACCTTCACTCTCATAACTCATAGTATTCATACATGCTAGAGTAAAACTTTCACTTTCATTACTCCTAGTATATATACTCGTATTCTTATAACACTACTCATTTACATTTCTATTTATGTTCTCTATTTTATTTACATTATTTACATTTCTATTTCATTTACATTGTGTTATGCACTGTCACTTGAAGTAACTTATAAAACTCTTTTCCACTGTTCACTTATATTTACATTCATTGCTTTCACTTGCTGTTTACACATTATTTACAATTCCACTTGCACTGTTTTACGCACCAGAAAGATCGTAGTCACTCTCTATCAACTGTCAGCCCTTTACCTCTTTCCACACGAGGTTTAGTAGGGGGTAGAGGTCACAGGGCCCTTTGCATGGGGCTAAAAAGTGGCGGAAGTTAGCAGGAGCAAATCCGACGTACTTTCACCTTGAAAGACGACAGTAAACTGATAGTGGTGGGCCAGGGTGGCCTACCTAGGGAGAATGCATTACTGCCAACGTCAGCCTCGTGAGAGCTGCTAATATATAGCTATGAAATGACTGGCAGGAAATCTAGACAATACATTATAAATTAGGTAGTTCCAGGTGAATGTAAATATCACTTAGGCTTCTCCCTTCCCTCCTTATATATATTCTTATTACGAGAATAGATTATACGGCATTCTTCAAGGGGAAATGAACAGCGAAAATTAGCGAACGAGTGCACGTGAGGTGTTGTCAGGTGATAATTACCCAATTCCTGGTGTATGGCACTATCACTTACCTTATTTCTTTTTGGTATATATTATTTGGTATAAGAATAGGGTATAGGGCTTATTTCAATAGATGAAATCAGTGGAAAATTCCAGGGAAGATTTACTTAGCGTAGCACGGCCGTGTAGGCAAAAGGGGAGGGTAATGGAGGGGAGGTGGGGAGGGGAGTCAAGAACGAGGAGAAATGGCTAAATTGTCAACAATGGATGGGAGTACAGATAAGATTAGGAGTGCTGACTAGTGTTGGACATTGGCAGTACTGATAGATGATACAAACCACCACCAGGCGAATTCAAAATAATACAGAATCGTAAAAGTGACTCCCCGCAGTATGATCCCTTGCTCCCAAGTATCACGAAAGTGACACCCCGTGGTTAAGGGATTAAAGGCGAGTAGCCTGTCGAACTCTGAGTGACATTATGTGGGCAATAATGCCGTCACAGGTTAAAAGGCTTACGTTACAGAGATGAGTACCGTGACTAAGGGCCTCACACCGTCCGCCCCTTTACCTTACCATACCAGCCCTCGGATGTAAACCCTCATAGGCCACGACCGGTTGGAGAGTCTTAACCCCTAAGACCACTGGCTATTTCTTTATATAATTAACATCCAGCGTAGTAAATGGTTTCCTAGGGTACAGGAAACTATGTGGTTTGTTATCCAGTGTTGAGTCAGCTGAAGGCAGTACTACATTAAGTGAGTGGATGGTGGGCCCCTGCATCTACCACAGTTTTCACAAAGATATATTTCGTAGGTATTATTGTTGCCGATATTTTTAAACAGTCTTTTCACAAACATGTGCTACTGATTTTTCACCCTCCGTCTCCAGCCAGCAATATTTTCATTTTTGTCTTTCTCGTATTTAGCGTTTTTCGTGGACAAATTTCGACCTTATCATTTTCTTTAACATTTCATACTTAGCTTTTTTTTTCTCTCTATTTTTTTCATACTACTCATTCTCACTGTAATGCATTCGTACTAGGATCCTTAACTATCTTTTAATCTTCTCAGATTACTTATTCTCAGTGTAAGTTGTTCATATTAGGAGTTTCAGCTTCTGTTTTCTCAATCTCTTCACACAACTCACATCCTCATTGTAACATTCATACTAGGCATTATACTTTTAAAAATCTTTTCATACGGTACTAAAATTCTCAGTATAATTTCTTCTTTCCATAAGTTTTAACATTTTTTCAATCTTTCCATGCTGATCACTTTCTCAGTATAATATTTTCATACTGGCGTTCTTCGTGGAGTCATATTTCTCAGCTGGTACAGCCATCAGCAAGTGTACGACGACAATCCTCTGCCGGCCTTGTGTCCTGCCTTAGATATTTCTCCCTTCTCCCCAGATGACAGACTGTGCTCTCTCTTCTCATGCCCTTTTGTTGTGTTTCATATTGCTGTCGCATAAAATAAAAAGTTCACATAACACCTTCCATTGCCACAGCTGGTGGAGAAATGTGGCCGAATTTTTGCTCACGGCTTCACTTATAATCACTGGAGGATTAAGGGAGGGGGGGGGCGTTAGGGGCGGCCGCCATGGGCCCAGGGCCAAAGAGGGCCCATACAGTCTGCCAGACTGCCAGTCGTATTTCTGATTTTCGATTTTTCCACCATACAAACTGTCAGTAATTTTTCTAATTTGCCTCACCGCCCTGGGCCCAAGACACCCTTAATCCGCCACTGCTCATAATCAATAGATTTTTCAGATTTTCTGAGTCTACCTCTAGCGGAGTTACACATCCACCAAGCCCTATCGTTCAGTGTTATGGAGGCTGTTCGGAGCTTCGAAAACTATCTTTACACGGGTGACCCATGGTTTCACATTGAGCGCTGTTCCTTATCGCGTTTTTTCTTTAGGCAATATTTTTGAATGGACTGTTTACTTCACATCTTACCTATTCTTTCTCCATGTCGTACTGATTAAATTACTGGCTATGTATAAGTATGAGGAGTTAATGGAGAATATTTTCATACGTTTCGTTCACTGTTTCAAAATGTAGACAGATGGTTGTAAAGATAGTTAATCGTGTGTACATAAGGAAAATTTTGATATGACACTGTTACTCGTGCATAAACATACATACATAAATAAATAAATAAAACATAAATAAATAAATCTTCGAACCACCATCATCATGTCTTTGGTGTGAAACTCAAGTTAAGACATCCATCCAGTCAGGGAAAAATTACAGGTTACGCAGAAATGATCCGAATATTTTTTTTTTCTCTCTCTCTCTCTCTCTCTCTCTTTCCTGTGCAGTCTTGAAAATCCGTTTCTGAAGACTCAACAGTCCTCCTACGTGCAACCAACCGCGCCACACAACTTCATATATCACTGTGTGCTATTTTCCCCGCATCCCTTCCATGTTAGGTACTGAAGTGCCTTATCATAATGGATTTTTTACCCTCTCTCACTACTTGATGTTCCTCTTCCATGTATTTTCAGTCCTTCCTATTTTTCCCCCACTATCCCCGTCTGATCTTCCAATTTTTACTCCTACGATGGTCTCTCGTACAAGGAATTTTCCACCAAGATCTTTTGTATTCCTCTTGTCCCCCATCAAAGAGTTTTTACGTTAGGATTTTTTTTTCAACTTGTATGCTACGCAGTTCTCAAGTTTCTTCCGTAGTTTCCTTTAGATTTCACTTTGTGTATTTTCTTATCTACCACCCAACGCACTTTCATCTTTCACTTTACGCTTTTCTTATCCAACAGTCTTTCGTCCTTTTCCCAGTGGCAATTTTTTTTTTTTATGCATATTATCCTACAGCCGTTTTCCCGTAGTACGCAATTTTCCTTTCCACTAATCCTTTGCACTGCACGTTTTATACCATCTTCCACTTTTTCTGTTCCATAATTTCTCGTACTGTCTTTGGCTTTCGAATTCTTTTACTCAGCGCATTTTTCCCTGCGAGTAATCGTTGGTAATTCTATCCCCCCCTCCATCTTTTCTCCTCCACATTATTTCATAATAAGCTTTCTTTTTCACGCTCCAAAACCTCAGGATATCCGCATCCATCGTATCAACAGTACCGTACCCATGGGTTACTCAAAGACCCATTAAAAGATAAAATCCTTGATTTCCTTAGGCATTAATGTTTCGCCCACGTCATGGTCTGAGAAAATAAGACCCTCACCTCTAAATGATGCTTTAATGAACCAATGTGTCAGGCATTCTGGCCATAATTACAATAATTCCCACTGCCTACACTACTGCCGGTCACGATGTATGTATGTATAAGTATGTATGTGTGTATTATGTATGTAACAATAAAAAAATCCCCTTCCCTGATAAATGCTCTGAAAGGCACCTGTACACATGCACCCACTAGGGAGTCCAGTGGCTGACATTGCAATCTTGGTCCTGACTGATACCCTCTGTGGGGATGCCTTGGCCATTTTTGTGCTCCTGCAACGGTGTGGTTTGGTGAAATGTGGGGGATTTAGATTTACTAGTCAGGTTACGTTTGCATGAGAGAGAGAGAGAGAGAGAGAGAGAGAGAGAGAGAGAGAGAGAGAGAGAGAGGTATCGATGTCCTCTGATGCGTGCTTTGGCCACTTTGTGTTCCTGCGACGGCGCCAACACGTTCCTTTGCAGGGCAGGCATCTTCTATACCAGAAAGATCGAAGACGCTTGTATAATTCTACCCAACACAGTGTGTATCACGAGGCTTCACATTTTATCTTCTAATAACTCATTTTACTTAGAAATTCATGCAAAATAAATATTTGCATTTTCTCTGAAACCAATGTTTTTCTTCTCCCCTATCTTCCTGTCTTTCTTATCTACCTTCTTCCTCGTTTATACAGCCTCTTCGTTTTTCCTTTCTTTTGCCCTATGCATTTCTTCTCCCCTCATCGTCCTTGCTTCTCTTCTGTTCTTTCTTCCCTTATCTTGTTTTTCCTCATCTTCTTTTCTTGTGCTCTTGACCCGACATGCATACACACAACAGTCTGGAACTACCTCACTTATTCTTATTCTTCTTATTATTATTCGCCTGCCTCCCTTCTTTTTCAGTCACATCTCCCATCTTCTCTCTTCTTTCCTCTCTCTTCTCTTCTCTCCTAAATCCTTCTCTCCCTCTTCCCTTCTAGGAGCCATCTTATCCTTTCGTTTTCCTCATCTTCTCGCGTCTCCTTTTTCTTCATGTCCTCCTTGACTGTCGTTATTCTTTCTTCTCTTGTCTTCCATCTGACCCTCCTCTCTTTCTTTTTCGTATTCTTTTTCTTCCTATTCTGTGTCTCTCTCCTTCTGTACCCCTTCCCTCTGGACACACACCATAGCCAGGAGCCAACACAACTTATTTGTCATCATCTGAACCCTAATCCTTCTCTTCCCTTTGTATCTTTATTTTCTCGCTTTTCTTCTCTTTTATCCTACTTCTTATTCATCAGTTTCATGTGTCTCCCTTTTCTCTTTTCGCCTGTCTCGCGTCTTCTCTTGTTCCTCGTTTCAGTCCTCTTTCATATCTCTTACTTTTTTCTCTCCTCCAGGTACTTTCTTTCGCTTTTATCTTCTCTACTTTTATCATTTATTTCTTTTTATCCCTTTTCCCTCTCGTTTCTCTCCTCTTCGTTTTGTCTTTCATCTTCACTCCCTCTTGTAGCCTCTTGTTCCTTATATACACCACAGCCTGGAACCACTTCAGTCTTAGGTGTTCTTTTCTGTTCTTCTTCCTCTTCTTTTTGCTCTTCTTCCTTTCTTTTTCATTCCTTTACTTCTTCTTTCTCCACTTTCGTCTTTTTTCTTCCACTTCCCTTGGTTTCTCTTTTCTTCTTCTCAGTCAGTTATTTCTCCTTTTTCTTCTTCCTTCTTGTGAACACTTCCTTCTCGTTTTTCCTCTTTCTTTTTCTTTCCTGCAACTCCTTTCTTCTTCTACTCTTGTTTCCCCCTGTAAGTAGGCTACACCACAGCCTTGGGCCATTTCTAACCTTTGTCTATCTCAACCCTCCTCCCTCTCTCCTTCCCTCCTTCGCTTTTCGTCCTCCTTTCTTATCTCTCCTTTCCTCTTCTCTCATCTTAGTTTCTCCCCTCTTCTTTGTCTTCTTCCTGCTCCTCCTCGTTACTACTCAGTCATCTCATTCCCTTCTCCCCATTGCCTACCTGCGTCTGACCGCTCACTTTAATTCTTGTGCCTTTTCTTTCCCTTTCCACTTCCTCATCCCCCTTTCCTCCTCCTCCTCCTCCTCCTACTTTTGCCGAACCAACAGGGGCGGCCAAATTCAGTGCGTGTCCCAAACTGTTATTCACTCAGTCACCGTATCAGTTTTGAATTGTGAAATCTGGCAAGATGGAACCGCAGAGTTTTATGACCGTTACCTATGAGGTGTGTATTAAGGGACGGTGAGTGTTTGTGGTGCATCTGGTGAGCGTCTGGAGTGTTTGGCGTGTGTCTGAAGTGCGTGTGGTGTTCATCTGGGGTATGTCTAAGGGGTGCCTAAAAACAAACGACACCTTTTGTTATGAGTTGGGTGGACACGGTTAGGTTGGATGCGGCTATAAAATAAGTCCATTGTCGTATGCTACTCTCCTTACTCCAGTTTTTTTTTCTCTTTTCACGTGTTTTCCGCCTCTCTCTCTCTCTCTCTCTCTCTCTCTACACACACACACACACGCACACACACACACACACACGGAAAATTATACACGTACACATGGCACAGTTGGTAATTCGCAGACAAAGTGTTAAATGGCTCTCAGTCCATTAAGACAGACCCTGAAGGTGTGGGCAAAGCTCTCTTTTCTGACGGTCAATTGGTCACTATTAATCCATCAGTTTGGAATTCCAGACTCGTATTATGGATCACTGACTATGCCTGCACGTGGTACTAGAGGAGGAAACTGTAGACATCCCTAAAAAGGGGTTAATACATCATATACTAAAAAATGTGAAAGCATGAGCATGTTGATATCTTAATTATTTTTTTTAAGCTAGTTAACAGCCCGTGTATGTATATGGGTATGTGTGTGTGTGTGTGTGTGTGTGTGTGTGTGTGTATATATATATATATATATATATATATATATATATATATATATATATATATATATATATATATATATATATATATATATACACCGAGTATATACTGTATCTGAGTACAGGGTCGTCTGCCATTTACCGGTGCATACTCGCAGAGTTAAAAGGGATACATCAGAGATAACGAGAAACAGAGTGGTGGTGAACTAATAGAGATGAAAAGGGAGATAATATTAAGTTAATGAACGTCTTCCTTAGCAGGAGTCAAAAACCAAGACCCATGTTCATCTGTAACGTGAACCAGGTGGACTGCTGGCTGAAGCTGACCTTCTCCGACAGTCTATCCGTCTCCTTTCGGGGGAAATAGTTGAGGGACGTTTGTACGGCCAGGCAGCTTACCCGACCAGTTATATCGGTGCCACCACGTGAAGGCATTCCTCTCCACCATCACCCCTTCACTATGATGACATTTTTGTTTTTAAATTCTTGATACGTCTAGGCGATTTTATAAAACTTATGACAGACCTTTTGGACGGTGCTTTCCATTCTGTGTACAATTTTTACACATTTCCTTACCTAGGAAATTCTAGGTTAGGTCAGGTTTGTTTTCCCAGTATCAGGTTATGCTAGTTTGTTAGCCAGGTATGTTAGGTTTGTTTTCTTCGTATCAGGTAGGTTTGATAGTCAATTAGGTAATCTGTTAGGTTGGGTTAGGTTAGGATAGGTTAAGTTAGAGCAGAAAATAAGAAACACTGGAAGAATGTTCATCCTGGGAAAATCAAACTCAGCACGGAATGCAACAATGGTATACAAAACGAAAATCTGGGAATTGGAGACGCTGGTTATAGTTCCCATTCTCTCTCTCACTCCGAGTTGAAAAAATCGTTTGGACTGAGCAAGAGCAAGTTAAAATGCACGGTACTGGACTGAAGATGCTAATACTCACTTTGACGGTCTCTGTGTTGTGGGGAAGAGAGAGAGAGAGAGAGAGAGAGAGAGAGAAACTAGACACTCACTACATCCCTTTGACGATCTCAGTGTTTAAGATAATCTCCAACGAAAGAGTGCAAAAATTAAGAAACGAACGACGAGAAAGATAAAAGATAATGATAAAGCACTATATAAGATAAATTGCACACTCACTTTGACCGTCTCGCTGTTGAGTGTCATTTCCACCACGTCCAGTGAGTACAGCTTCCTCTTACCCTCGTCCGTGAAGCTGATGTTGCCTGTCAGTCCCTCCATCTCAACCTGCAACAACAATACCAAGATAATGCAAGAAACACACCAACAATACCAAGATAATGCAAGAAACACACCAACAATACCAAGATAATGCAAGAAACACACCAACAATACCAAGATAATGCAAGAAACACACCAACAATACCAAGATAATGCAAGAAACACACCAACAATACCAAGATAATGCAAGAAACACACCAACAATACCAAGATAATGCAAGAAACACACCAGCAATACCAAGATAATGCAAGAAACACAACAACAATACCAAGATAATGCAAGAAACACAACAACAATACCAAGATAATGCAAGAAACACACCAACAATACCAAGATAATGCAAGAAACACACCAACAATACCAAGATAATGCTAGAAACACACACCAGCAATACCAAGATAATGCAAGAAACACAACAACAATACCAAGATAATGCAAGAAACACACCAACAATACCAAGATAATGCAAGAAACACACCAACAATACCAAGATAATGCTAGAAACACACCAGCAATACCAAGATAATGCTAGAAACACACCAACACTTAGTACTGGTAACGAATTTATTTGCTGGTTTGTTTTCACGTAATGGTACTAGTCCACTCTCCCAAATCAAATACTAAGTCGTTGTTGCGTGTAAGTTTGATGAATTTTAGCTATGGGGTACCAGTGAGTCTCCTTAGTTTCTACCCAAATCAACCGTCCAGTCTGAATACACATGGCCATTAAATGAGCTGAAAATGGTCTTGAACATCTGTCCTGTTAAATTTTAAAAAAGTTCTTTAACATACAAATTTTCCGTTCGACAGCCTGTTTGCTTCAAAGGACAAAGTCAACTCAAACAGTTCTGACTTAATTTGAGACACAGTTGCCGGAAAGGATAAGACCTAGGCAAGGATGAAGCAATTAGATTTCTAGAGTAGTCTGTCGAAGGTCAAGGTTACAGGACAGAGTAAATTACTCGACACTTAAAACCAGTTGGAGAGCGTGGTTGTTACAGTCCCAGTGATGCTTCATATTAAATTCTAAATTTTACTGATCTTGCTGTTCTTATGATTACCACTCATATTTCAGAGAGAGAGAGACAGACAGAGAGAGAGCGGGGGGGAGGGCCTTAAGGGGTATCAGTGCCAAAGTGAGACACCAATCTCTCTCTCTCTCTCTCTCTCTCTCTCTCTCTCTCTCTCTCTCTCTCGTTAACATAGTAATGTGCGTTTAACAGTGCACCACCACCCCCATGCCTCAGCTCACCCTGCTGCTGTCTGTGTCATATTCCCATAAACCTGCTGCACACCTCATCCGCTAAGCACCCTACCACCGCTGCCATACCAATGCCTTCCCTCGCTTACACAAGGATATTATTGTACGCACAGCCTCCCCATGGACGCATAACACTTCTGTCCAGGATGCTGTGCCACTCCTTCGATGCGAGAAACCTTCCGTAATGACGTCTGGGGGTAGAGGTACGGTCAGCATCAAAAGTCCTGTCGCTTCTCCTGCTTCTTTTTTTTCATGGTCTATGAAAATCTGTGTGGTGAATCTGTAGCAACGGACCCAGATGACACCGATCAGTGGCCAAATAAAGCGATCAGTTTAAGTTACTGTGGATTCATCTCACTGATTTTTAAAGCAGGTGGAGAAAACCAAGAGGGGACAGAATTTTTTATGCCAACCGCTTCACCCTGTCCCCCTAAATCTCTTACATAGAAAAATAAACAGCCGCACACCTGCTGGTCTTTTCGAGGTTCTTTGTTATAGGGAAGGTTTGTATCTAACAAAACTATTTTATGAGTTAAAGGCAAAGAAGGAATAGAAGGATGTCAAGCCGTGTCTTTTCCTGCCAGTGAGCTACGTGAAAATATGTGCTATATGAAGGCAAATGAACTATGGCTATGAACTTTTTGTACCCTATTATTCCACTTATACTCTTTTTACCCTAACTTAACCTAAAACTGCCATCTCTCCACCTTGAATGCTGAGCTGTAACAACAGATTAACACTAGAATATGAGGACAGTCAGGAAACAGTGCTGTGGAGAGGATGTAGAACTTCAGCAATATCTTTTTCTGCCATTCAGCTACGTGAAAGAAGCCGCAACAGGACGAAATTCTGGCACGTTATGGTAAAAAAGGGTATAATGCAATAGTTACCCTCTTTAGCACCATAACATGTCCACAGTGCCACCATAACACATTACACATCTCCCTCAAGTGCCTGGCATCGTCTTTTATTCGTTCTTGACACCTTAACCCAGGCCCACCCTGACAACCTAATATTCCATACTACAACATAATTCAACACTCTGACACCCTAATATTCCATACTACAACATAATTCTACACCCTGACTCCCTAATTTTCCATACTACAACATAATATTACATCCTAACACCTTTATATTCCATGCTGACAACCGAATTCCACACCCTGACACCCTAATATTCCACACTGACAACCTTATTTTACACCCTGACACACTAATTTTCCACAATGACAACTCAATTCTACACCCTGACACCCTAAATATTCCACACTGACAACCTAGTTTTACACCCTGACACCATACTCATCCTTCTTAACACTCTAATATCCCACCCAGACACTTAATCCTACAACCTAACACAGCCAATCACAGACATTATATCACTGAAGAAACACCTACCTACCCACTTCACGCGCAGGGCAAAACAACACCCCGATCGGAACACACTACTACGTGCCACACCTCCTGTCATCCACCCACTAGAGGTATCCTTACATAGAGATGGTCGAGTTCCCCTGGCTTAGCTTACAGTAGGACATAACCCAACCCTCCTCAGATATCAGTTTAGATTTGGGTTGGGTATAATCACAGACATGGGCCTCGTTTGTACACTAAACCCACACAACGTAACACACATAATGAAGCACTGCACACACAGACTAAACACAGACACAATATCAACGGTGTACGGAACCTATAGGACAACCTTATAGGGGCGGTTGTTTACCTGTGGTCGACGGGTACGCTTGGTCAGGAGGTCCAGGGTTAAGCAACAAGAACAACAACAACAACAGCCTCTGGACACCATAATACTCCACCCTAGAGAATTATTTTTCCTCTCTAGCACTGTAACATCTCTACAGTACATATCTAACTCCTCACGCACCTTCCTCAAGTCCCTGGTGATTTTTTGTTATTCACTCCTGACATCCTTCCTGCAAGTCCATCCTAACACCACACTATTCCACAGACACCCTAATTCTACATCCTGACACCCTAACCACCATTCTAGACACTGATACTCCACTCTGGCACCCAAATACTCCACCCTGGCACCCTAATTACTCCACCCTGGCACCCTAAATACTCCATCCTGGCACTCTAATTACTCCACTCTGACACTCAATACTCCATCCTGGCACCCTAATACTCCACCCTAGCACCCCAACACTCCACCCTGACACCCTAATATTCCACCCTGACACCCTAATACTCCACCCTGGTACCCCAATACTCCATCCTGGCACCCTAGTACTCTATCCTGGCACCCTAATATCCCACCCTGGCACCCTAATACCCCACCCTGACACCTACTCCTGGACCCACCTTCCTCAAGTGCCTGGTGATCTTCTCGCCGTGCTCCCAGACGCTGTGATCAGCGTCATTACTGTGGCAGTTGATGATCCGCGGCGCCCCCAGCCCAGGAGACTCACCAAACACGTCCACTTTCTTGTGCCGTAGTCTGGTCAGCGCCTCAGCAACCACCCGCACCGCGTCGTAGATCAGTGCTGACTGGGCCTGAGGAAGAGAGGATGGGCTGATTTTTTGAGGAGGAGGAGGACACAGTTCTTAGCATTAAACATGAATATCGACAGAGCATGTGGAAGGGGAGACAGGTCCAGTGCTGTTGGTGGGTGGGTGGGACGAAAGAGAAATTGAAAGGAAAATAAAGAGACGATCATTTTTTCCTTCAAAAATCATACCGTCTCCTGGAAGACGACTCACAGCAGTCTAATGAAAATCAAGGTCCCTAACTGCAGGATAAAAGGAGGGGAATTAATGCAATGTCGATTATGAGCTGCAATTTAATATCGTTTGAAGATATACACAGGCGTTGGAAAGATGAAGGCAAATTTCTGAAAGTAATATACGAAGGCGCCTAAAATAATATACTAAGACGTTGAAACTATTATACCAGGGCGTTGACAATAGTATATGAATCGCTGAAAGTAATGAACGAAGGCGCTGAATATACTATCCAGAGGCGCTCTAAATAACACAGAAGACGTTGAAAGTAGCACAGACGGCGTTGAAAATAATATACAAAGAAGCCAAACGCAATATACCGTACGCAGGATTTGAAAATACTACAAAGAGGAGGGGATTATTTGCGGGATTTTACCCATGGTTATTTTACCGGGGGAATATGGGAGACTACCTCTCACTACGATACCTTCACTACACTACACTACACCACGGTACACTACATTACGCCACAGTACACAACACTTTTCACTACACTATGCTACAGTTTAGTACATTACACTACAATACATCACACTGCACTGCACTGCACTTTACTGCACTACATTATGCTGCACTACACTACACACCACATTACACCGCACTACGCTGCGCTACACCACATTACACAACGCTACACTGCACTACATAATGCTACACTTCACTACACTACACCACATTACACTACACTGCACTACACAATGCTACACTTCACTACACTACACTAGGCTACGGAATGCTACACTACACTACAATACACACCACACACCCAACCACCCACACAGTTAGTTAGTTAGTTAGTTTAATGACAAAAATTCTTCACATGGTTACATTTCGTAAGCTGATGACTATCGCAAAGAATACAATTTTTGTCCAAACAAAGAACATATTTACATTATAAGTAGAGAGGTACCAACAAACATTTGTCTTGTACTCCATTCCTTTGAAAAACATAGTTTCCAATTAGTTCCATAAACTACAATAGTACAGTGTATACCAGTCAACTATGCATCTAGATTAACCTCCACTATGTACACATTATCACAATATTACCCAGAACATTATTTAATCGTATACCCTCAATGCATCATCATTATACTTACATAGCTCTTTACAGTTTTCTGCTTCATTAAGTAAATCAGTAAGTGACGAGAAATTTAATATCGTAAACCTACGGCGAAAATCAGCAGACAAAGGACATTCTAACAAAACATGAGTTTCATCTTGGACTTTACCCTCTTCACACTCACACAACTTCGACTCACGAGGTGTTCTACTCCACCTTCCGGTCTCAATCCTCAAATTATGTGACATAAGTCGTAACCTTGTAAATGACCTACGTGTATGGTCAGGTATATAGAGTTTACTTTTGTATATAGGATGAACTGTTAGGCCAGGGTTCATTATTGATCTATATGTCACATATTTTGTTGCTGAATCTGCTTTATCACCAATTTTCCCCAAATATATTCCATTGGGTTAGAGGTAGTATCACAATTAAGCGACTTTATTATGAATCTATATCCTACTGTATTGTACTGTCTGCATAAGTCATATACGTAACAAAGTGGCGGTTCTGTATCACCAGATGTGATTCTTTCTGCATAAAACGTCTTCCTCTTCTTTGCAATAACAAACTTTATTGGAAAAATTCCCGACTCAGCCAAAGTTAGGTCTGTACTTGTATTAATTCTTACTCCCAATATGCATTTTACGAGCTGATTGTACTGTCGGATTATTCCTTTTGGGTTACCTGTCAACCAAGTCTCTGCGCTATATATAAGTGCCGAAGTTACTGCTGCATCAAATACTTTACGTTTGTATATAAATGGCATGTCAGTATTCATTCCACAAAAAATGGAAAACTTATTAACAAGAGCTGAATTGTCTGAGTCATGACATGAAAGTACAGTACACACACACACACACACACAATTCTGCATGACACTGAATATTAACATAGTCTTCTACCCCCTTGAATTTAATGAACATAGAGCTTGACAAACTGACATGGAATTAGCATATTTCTAACTTTTATGAACAGCCTCGATGTTGAAAAGTGAAATTATAAAAACGACCGAGTGAAAATGCCTTAATACATTTAATCAAACAGACTTTTTTTTCAGCAGTATGGCAGGCTATATTTTATTCTTCATCTATCCAACGTGGCAACTGTATTAGAACTGAATGAAGGAGTATTAGTACCCACACTAACATATGGGCGCGAGGCTGGTAACAGGAAAATGAAACGTCAAGAGTTACAGCGGTGGAGATGGGAGTCTTGGGAAACATGTGTGGAGTGAAGACAATGGAGAGGATGGGAAGTAGTATGATTCGACTTCAGGTGCCATCTCATAGCACTAAAGTGGTAAAGGAGAGCTATATCCAACCCCTCCAATTCGAAAACACATTCTCTCTCTCTCTCTCTCTCTCTTATTCTAGGAAACAAATTAAATCGTCCGCCAGTACCAACAAGAAAACAGTCCGGAAAGAATAAAGAAAAAAATATCCTCGCACTGAACTGGTTAACTTAGTAAAACTGCCACCATTTCCACCGTGCCACCAGTGTCACGGGGTTTTTATAATATCAGGATAATTTTGATATAAATGGTTAAATATTATTTAAATTGATAATAATATTCAAGAATATTGAAGAGCAGAGACAATGATTGTCTTGCTACATCAAGCAACGATTACTTTACGCTGGCTTGTGCACGATTCTCTAAGAACGAGAATTTATAAACTTTCTCAACAGTACACAGCAGAGACTAATTACTCACGAATGCTGAATTAGTACTGTTAGCCTCTGGAGAAAGTTACATCACCCCTGACAATAAATAACTAATACTAATAATAATAACATCAGGTTCTTGCTGATGCATTAACTCCTGGCACAACGGATTTTAAGTTAATACAACAAGACTGGTCTAAGTACCAGTTATGAATAGTAAAACGTTTATGCAAGCTAGGAGCTATATGGAAAATAAGCTTAATTATGGAGAAATGAAACAAGAGTTTACTTACATTAAGCTCAAGAAAGGAACTGTTAAATTTATTAATCACAAAAATAAATTTAACGTTACAATTCAAATCAATTAAATGAGACGCACTCGCTCACTCACTCACGCAATAGCTAAATACTTACGCCTAGGAAAAACACCTTAACTAAACTCTTAAAACTAGGAAATACACAAAGGAAATACTATAGTCGATGAATGCTGCGTATCACCCAAGCTGAACTAGGATGGAAGTACTGAAGAACTGTGGAGTTTGGGTACTAGCTGACCTCACACTGCTAACACAGGACCTCTCTCCGTCGCAGCAACAACTGGACTGAGTAAGTCGTGGGAACAAAAGCGGAGCACTCGGCCGCATTTTTTTAACGGTCAGAGGCAAGCAGAGGCGAACAATAAAAAACAATAGTATCGCTCAGTACAGCACTTAGTGACGTGCATTAAATCGGTCACCCCTGAAAACGGTGACGAATGATTTGAAAAGTATACTCCGCAATGGAGGGAGAAACGGTTAGCTGAGCGATACACAGTGAGTTTTCCACTAATAGTTCGTGGCTTCTCACAAAAGGGAAATGTTGCGAACTGATTCGTGACATTACGCCCTTAGAAAGTTAAATTTTTTCCTTATGGGAAAAAATTTGTGGATATATATATATATGTACACATCCTAAGTCATTCGCACAAGATTCACACTGTGGTGTGTGTGCTATCCTGCTACAGGAGAAAGTCGCAGTCGCCAGTGAGCGAAAAAACCTCGTATTTAAGTTAATAGCAAGAAGCTTGAGGGAAAAACTCCGTGACGACTGTGAAAATCCTGTACTCAGGTCAAACTGAGCGAAAGTTCGCTACATTTACATTAACAACTAATTGTTATGTAGTGTTGTGTATGTAATACACGGTGTAGGTGTGACAGTTGTAGTGTAACTGTACCTACGTGTAAAATGACACAGTAATACAAATTTATAGTAAAATAATGATGACGAGGCAGAAGAGAAGGGTGGCAGCATGCAACAGGAACGGCCAGCTGATCTGCACGGCAATGCTGCACCCACCAGCTACACCTGCGAAAGGAATTAAGGTGGAGCATCAAAACTGTTATTTCTGTCTCTCTCTCTCTCTGCCTAGCAATCAGTACTTATGTCATTATTAACCAGGAAACGTAATTCTTGAATTCACAAATTGCTTAGAACCCTTATAGCTTACTGGTTAACGCTTATTAACTAGGAAATGTGCCAATTCTTGAATTACTCAAATCTCTTAGAACGGGCAGTTTACTAGTTAACCTAACATTATTAACCAGGAAACGTGCCAGTTCTTGAATTCACAAATTGCTTAGAACGGGCAGTTTACTGGTTAACCTAACTCTACACTTACGACTAATACAGGAAGCTGAAAATCGCTACAATCTCGGGCAGGTCACGTTTTAACACCCACCGTGGGTGTGAACACTCATGTGGGTAATGTGCATTCTCCGGGAATCCTCAGAGAGGCCCATAGCTCGAGACGTTCCACAAGGTAATTCATACACAGCCTCGGACTGTCTCTGCAAGGTTCTCAAACTTCCCCCTTAACTTATGGTATACATGTATGTACAAGCCCTGGATATACTGTGTCCTGTAGGGCCAACGAGTGAGACGTCTGGTCTACACTTTTAACTGGGAACCAGGCTGGTCCTTGGATTACTCAAATCGCTTAGGATGCCTATCTTATGGAACCCAACATACAACAGTTGCTAGTTAGTATGCAGTTAGTAGATGAGACATCAGGTCTACACCCACATTACCACTATCCTGTCTCTCAATTGACTCGGGGATTACAGGTGTGGTTAGAAATGGCACAGGAAGGGCATGTCCCTGATTAGTGGTGTTACTTTAGACACACACTGCAGGAACGGACAAAACTATCTATGTCCCGTCCCATTCCTGGCCAGAAAAAGTCAGCTCGGATACGGCCCTGGGTCTTCCTTTTGCCCATGTGACCTCCTGAGGCTGAACAATGACCCCATTGTAACACTGCTAGGCGGTACTTGGCGGGAACGACAAACTGCAGTCGAACCTCGCCCTCGGGTGTTCGTGACTCACGGTAGAGCCGTCCTTGTTTACGAAGGAACTTGGCTCGACCTCCCCGTGAATACTTAATCACTCGACCCTTTTGTTTGTTCCGCACGGCAGCAAGTGTCGGGTCAGAATGTTGTTCTTGTACAACAAGTTGACTACACATCAGATCTTGCGGCGATTCAATGATCACTGGGGTGACACAGTCTGCAGCCTCTGTCATGGCTCGTGTTACCGCAGCAGCCGAAGTCTGAGTAGCACCATCATCGGAGCAACTATCCTTGACTCCTTGAATATTGCCTACTATAAAGTCAAATAGAGGCTCTGGCATGACAACTGCAAGTGTCGTACCAGTATAAAATGGAGATGCCACCTGGATACATGCCTCAGGGAACAATCTCACTGATCCATCAATAAGCTTTGCATGGATCTGTCGACCTGTATACTGCTCAGGCCGAACTAAACTCTGCTTAACAGAGCAACCTGAGGAACCATTGTCTCTCAGGACCTTCACAGGAATGTCTCCCACAAACCCTGGCTGAACCAGGAAGGTACTGTCACCTGTGGGAGGGCCTATGGAGGAAGCAGCTAGCCACTCACGAGGCTGCTGAACTGATGCGGCAAACATTGTGCCTTGAGAAGAAAATGGAACATTGGCCATCTGTGGAGGGGGGGTTCACTGTCACTGTGGGACTAGTGAACTGTGGGGAAGTACCCACACTGGTAGGGACGTGACCACCAGGCTGCTGCTGAGGAATGAAGGCTGCATTCGCTTCCTGCCTCTTTTGAGCTGGTAGTGAAAAAGTTTGTCCCGACGGTCGGTTGCGTGGCTGATACTGCTGCTGATTAGGGTACTTGTTGTACCTCTTCCACTCAGGTTTCTGAGTGTTTTGCCCCTGGTCCTTCCACTGCGGTTTTGGACCTTGGCCATTATTCTGAGAATGGCCTTGTTGCTGGGGTTCAGTCTGAGACGGCTTCCCAGACTTGGCAGTATCTTTTCTGCTCCAGGTGTTTTGCTTACGAGCTTGATACCCGTATGCAGTAAAGAATGCGTCAGCCTTCTCTACCATTTGGCTGGCATCTTTCACCTGGCAGATCTTAAGCTGTGCTATGAGCTCAGCAGGCAATGACCTCTCTAGCTGTGTACGCAGCATAAGGTCAATTATCCCCTCACGCGTGGAAGGAGTTTCATCTTTCTCCATTCACTCATTTAAGTAAGCTGTGAGACGATCAAGGAAATGAACAGCTGTCTCCTTGTCTTGGAGACGAGCTCGCATGAACTGAGCTTTGGCGTCGTCTACTGTGAGACCATACGCCTTAATGAGTGCAGCTTTCATCACTTCATATGTGAGATTGTCTCCACGAATTCTGTGGAGAATATCGAGGGCAGGGCCCTCAAACAGGCTAAGAAACTGAAGCCGCTTAGCTGCATCATCGAGCTGGTAAAGCTGAGCCATGTCTTCAAATCGAGCTATGTATGGCTCGATTCGCTCGCCATCTTTGTATGGGGGAAGCTTGATGTGTGGGGTCGCCATAACATGTGCAGGGAGAGCGCTCGTGGAGCTTGAACCAACTGCACCAGATGTGTCTGAACCCAAGGAATCTCGCTTGAGCTTCATCATTTCAAGTTCATGTTCTCGTTCTTTGTCTCGTTGTTCACGCTCGTATTCGCGCTGTTCACGCTCGTATTCGCGCTGTTCACGCTCGTATTCGCGCTCTTTCTCACGCTGCTCTTGTTCATATGCACGCTCTCTTTCACGTTGTTCGCGCTGTTCTCGCTCTTTCTCACGCTGCTCTCCTGATTATGCCGTGAGAGTATGTATTCTTTAATTTCAATATCTTTGGCTTCCTGTAAAAATATGGTGGTAGCCATGTCGCTAACTCAATCTAAATAACTAGCGACTCAGTACTGATTGCTGCTTCGCAAACGAATGCTAATAAACACAAGTAAAGAGTACAGACACAAGCTAGTGGTGACCAGTCTTATCCAGTTAACTGGCAAAGAATAAATCAAAAATGTAAATGACTGGGAAGACTATTGTCAATAATAAACACAATGGGTACGGCGACTTCCCAGGAGCGAATAAAATCGTATGGGGTTACCAAGAATAAACTAGAGTTAAGTACTCTATTGATTAACAAAGCAAAAATTCACTTGCTAAATCAACGGTAAACACCAGTAAACTTGTGCCTATAAACTTTAATGGTAAATACCTAAATATGAATGAGTGAGCACTATCTCGTGAATAGCTTTAGAGCTAGGAGTTAATATCCTGGAATGAGGTCGCCAATTGTCACGGGGTTTTTATAATATCGATAATTTTGATATAAATGGTTAAATATTATTTAAATTGATAATAATATTCAAGAATATTGAAGAGCAGAGACAATGATTGTCTTGCTACATCAAGCAACGATTACTTTACGCTGGCTTGTGCACGATTCTCTAAGAACGAGAATTTATAAACTTTCTCAACAGTACACAGCAGAGACTAATTACTCACGAATGCTGAATTAGTACTGTTAGCCTCTGGAGAAAGTTACATCACCCCTGACAATAAATAACTAATACTAATAATAATAACATCAGGTTCTTGCTGATACATTAATTCCTGGCACAACGGATTTTAAGTTAATACAACAAGACTGGTCTAAGTACCAGTTATGAATAGTAAAACGTTTATGCAAGCTAGGAGCTATATGGAAAATAAGCTTAATTATGGAGAAATGAAACAAGAGTTTACTTACATTAAGCTCAAGAAAGGAACTGTTAAATTTATTAATCACAAAAATAAATTTAACGTTACAATTCAAATCAATTAAATGAGACGCACTCGCTCACTCACTCACGCAATAGCTAAATACTTACGCCTAGGAAAAACACCTTAACTAAACTCTTAAAACTAGGAAATACACAAAGGAAATACTATAGTCGATTAATGCTGCGTATCACCCAAGCTGAACTAGGATGGAAGTACTGAAGAACTGTGGAGTTTGGGTACTAGCTGACCTCACACTGCTAACACAGGACCTCTCTCCGTCGCAGCAACAACTGGACTGAGTAAGTCGTGGGAACAAAAGCGGAGCACTCGGCCGCATTTTTTTAACGGTCAGAGGCAAGCAGAGGCGAACAATAAAAAACAATAGTATCGCTCAGTACAGCACTTAGTGACGTGCATTAAATCGGTCACCCCTGAAAACGGTGACGAATGATTTGAAAAGTATACTCCGCAATGGAGGGAGAAACGGTTAGCTGAGCGATACACAGTGAGTTTTCCACTAATAGTTCGTGGCTTCTCACAAAAGGGAAATGTCGCGAACTGATTCGTGACAACCAGCTTCTCCTCTACAAATTTCCACCACCTGACACCACCAGCAGGTCACTCTACAAGCTGGCCAAACTTGCCATGCAGTTTCGTCACGGTGGGGCAGAGAGGAGGTCTGGGCGAGACGACACAAGGTTTACTGCAGAGGAATTTGTATAGTTCACCAAAGCAAGCCACTAGGAGCGTTTTGTTTGTGTGTGTGTGTGTGTGTGTGTGTGTGTGTGTGTGTGTGTGTGTGTGTGTGTGTAATTCACCGGGTCGGTCAGGATCACTTGATGGTCGTGATCGTCAGCTTTTTACCCTCCCGGAAGGGAGCTGAGAGCTCATATAGTCCGATCTAAGGGCAAGGCTGTGACCTTCACACATTCACACACCCGTCCCCTTGCTCAAGGGGGACAGTAACCACCCACTTTGTCAGTGAAACTTTTCGCAACCTGAGCGAGGCGCGACCTCCCGTCCACCAGTTGGCAAGCGAGAACGTTACCACTGCACCAGCGAGCGGTGTGTGTGTGTGTGTGTGTGTGTGTGTGTGTGTGTGTGTGTGTGTGTGTGTGTGTGTGAGAGAGAGAGAGAGAGAGAGAGAGAGAGAGGCTGCCATGGTAACGCAAGACAACACCGACATTTAGGTAATAGCACAGTAATCAAGAGAACCCTAAAATATAATTATTGAATATAATCGCATCCCAAAATTAAGAATGATACACACAAATGATACATATAAACAGCAAAATCCACAATCCCTAAATAATTCTCAGCGTTACCATGGTTACGGGAAACAACAGGGACAATTAGGCACTACTAGGACAGCAGGAAATATCATAAAATGCAATAAAATAGTATTCTAAAATTTACAGCAGCAGAAGTCGCAAAACCAACAAAACTATCCATGAAAATCTTGTGTTGCCATTGTTGAAAAAAAAAAAAAAATCGACAGCTAGGTAACAGCAGGGCAATGAAGACAGCCGTAAAATATAGTCAAAGGGTAACATAAGGCTCAAACGAGGAGCAAAACCCAAAATACCTGATAATCCTCTGTGTTGCCATGGATACGAAAAACAATATCGACAATCAAGAATATCGTAAAATGTAATCGTAGCATATAATCCCATCCTACTGTTAAGGCCAATACACAGATCGGGAAAAACAGAAAAGCCCACAATACCCGAGAATTCTGCTGTACTGTCATTACGAAAACTATTATCGACTACCGGAAATATAATCGTGAAATATTATGTATGGAAACTATAATGGTCATAATAACAGCAAAACCAACAACGGCAATATAAACAGTCAAGACACTCAAATTTACCGTCAAATATAATCGGCCCCCACAAATAAGAATATGAGTGGGGATGAGAAGACTGGCAAAGCTGAGAATACTTCGCCTCTTAACAGGGTTATTGGCCTCTCAGCTGTTTCGGCGTGGCACATTACCCCGGGAATTGCCCCTGTAGCGTAGTGCAACCAGCTAAGACCACGCTAATCCACTGTAATTCTACCCTGATACCCCTCCACACCTCCCACTGGCACGCCATCCACACCGCTTGCCAGGTGTGTGTTTGCTATTACGGTGTCGTATGCCTCTAGGCTTGGCTGACTTCCTTACACCAGTTCCTTGACAATTTTTAACACCTTTCTACGTTCTTTATAACCACTTATTTTCGACCATGTTTATAATAATATCATCACAATAATATTAATGTGACACAAGAAGATAAGCTCGAGATGCCTCATACTGCTGTTAGAATGCAACCCTAGGGCTCGTATTCTCTCCAGTTAAGGAAGCACCCTGACACCTCTTCCTTAGCTATTTCTTTTTGGATGAGGGTGGTTAATATCCTATTGCATGTTATTTAGCAGAGTATGGCGATATTGGAAGGATTTAAGTAACACAGAGGAGGACAGTGAGTAATAAAAGAAATAAATCGTGCAGGAAACGGTGTTTGAGAGCTTCCTCGACCAACGACCTACGGACCCATGTGACAGCCGAGTTCGTGGTTGCAGTTTCTTTGCAATTTATTATAATGCACATTACACCTTCATATTCTACTTCATTAGGCTTCCAGTCTAGGCATATGTTCGTATTCTAGGGGACGTAGGTGGCTTCGTGGCACCTGTGTCTAAGCGATTTGTTATGGACACTACACTGATATTGTCTTTTGCGGCATTTATATATTCCGGTTGGTGGCATCGAGACAGTCTGAAGCAGGATTGTACAAAAGGATAAAAGGCGTCACATGGCCATCGGTCTGGGCAAATGTTCGTGTTCTAAGAGACACAGAAGGCTACATAACACCTCTTCCTCTGTGATTTATCAGGTCCAGTATACCCGGAATGTCTGTGGTATACATCCTCCACCTCCACGCAATCCACATGACATGTTGGGCTACTTGTCTGGGTGTATGGTCGTCTTGTAGATGACACTGGAGGTTTAACAGCACGATAGTTCTTTTACTTCAACTTGGTCCAAATTGTTATCCTTTTGCAACTTATTTCACGTAGCTCGGTCGCAGAAAAAAACAACAATTTTTATTATATCCTTAAGGTAGCACTTCTTCGTGACTAGTGCTAATGTATTGCTATACCTCAAAGATGGAGGGACCCAATTTTAGGTCAAGGTAAAGTGAACAGAGTATTTTTTTTTTTTTTAAGTTTTATGTTGTACTTTTTACACCTTGATACTGTTTTTATGTTATACATTTCCATTAGCATCTGTCTGGCCTTCTAATCGTGATCTAACGGACTAATTATTAAATCTGAGTAAGTCCGTAATTATGGGGTGGTTATGTATGGAACAGCTGTAACTGTTACCTGTAATTAGCCTTTTCCCCACCTTATTGGTGTAAATAACAGTCACACTGGATCAGGTATGCTGTAACATCATTAACACCACCGCTATCTTCACCATCATTACTATCACTATAACCATTACCTCATCATCATCATTATCATCATCATCATCGCTCCAGAAATAATCGCCGGATCTTGATTCCCAGGCCAGTCAAGAGAACGTAAGAGTAATGTCTTTTAACCCAGCTTGTTCGTCCTTATAAAAGAAATACAGACCAACTACAAATTCTATAGATGCGTGTTGTAGTATGGGAGATGGTTGTGGAACGTGTCCCTTCACGACCTTGGTATACTTTTTTATTATCAGTCAAAAGCCTTCCTGTTCTTTTCTTAGTCTCCTCTTTCTCCTTCTTTTCTTCTCTTACTTCTCTTCCTCTTCTCCGTCATCCACCCCCATCCCAACCTCAACATCCCTCCCTAATTTCCTCTACTTAAGCGTGGAGAATCATGCATACCTTTACAGTTATTTGGGCCAGCTTACAGGAGGCATAGTATGACAACAAAGTCACACTACAGGTGAGAGAGGGGTAAGTCTCTCTCTCTCTCTTTCTCTCTCTCTCTCTCTCTCTCTCTCTGACCAGTCTTATGAGCTAGTTTGTCTCTTTACCCAACCGGGAATTTGGTAAACAAAGCTCGAGATGATATGACCGTTCCCAAACACATTATCTGAAGGAGAGAGAGAGAGAGAGAGAGAGAGAGAGAGAGATTAATATTTTACACATTATACATTTTTCAGGACGCTTAAAATGAGGATATAATTTTGTCTAGTTCATTATGCATATTCCAAGACATTTTATTCTTTGGTTATACATTTTAAATATAGGATCGTCCAATATAGCATCCTCTAATTTTGTGTTGTGGGGACGGCTCAATGTGCTATTTTGAGGAGCGTTGACATTTTGGCTATTTAATGAAAATTCTAATCAACAGCGTAATTAATGGACTCCAGGAAATGTCTCCTGAGCTGGTAAAGAGGCAGCCAAGGCTATATCTGACCCTGCTCGTTCAAAAAGGCATCTCCAAGGCTAAGAAATTGCGTCTGCTGGTAGCAAGATTTTTTTTTTTTTTTTTTTTTTCCGTACACGTACCCTTCTAACCCATCTAGGCCGAAAAAAGGCGTCTGGCGGCAGCACGAAAACACATGGTGTCCTGAGAGACTTTCAAAGAAACTTCAGGAGGGTGGTATTAATTCTGAGAGACAATTGCTATACCAACGTGGGCCCAATTCTCAGCCGTCGTGAAGCTACAGTTACAGATGACCTATGGGTTAATTATGAGGCAGACCATTTACGCCCCTAAGATCAGCAGTAACTTTAGCTCCGAAACGGAAGACAACTGCACATACGGTGATCCATTTTTTTTTCTTTAAAGAGCCTCAACATAACCTCGTTAGATATGTACCCCCCCAAAGAAAAAATATATCGCTATACACACTGAAAAGGCCATTTCCACACGCTACTCAAATTCTCCGTAGATCAAATAAAAGTCTTCTGGCGTTAAAAATATACATGCCTGCCTTCTCCACACGTTGCTTTTGTTCTCCCCGGCATTAACAAACACCCCATAACAGTTTAGCCACTTAAACGAGAGACCACTTTCACGCAACACGACCCTTGGAAAAGAAAAATCTCTTATGTAAACTGAAATTAATACAGAGTCACGCATGTAGGCAATGGCTGGAGTGCACGCACGCACGCACTTAGCCTAGCGCTCGCACACGCACACACATACTGAGAGAGAGAGAGAGAGAGAGACAGTAGGGGAAAGGGAGAAGAGGGAACGAGAGAACGAGAGAATGGGTAGGAGTGAAGGAAGGAGGTAGGTAGGAATGAAGGCTGAAAGGAGGGAGAGGGAAAATAAAAATAGGAAGTAGGAATGAAGAGAGGGGAGAGGGGGAGTGGGGGCGAGAGGGAGAGTAGAGGGAAGTGGGTGATTGGAGGGGAGAGAGAGAGTAGAGGGATGAGGAAAGGGAAGAGAGCAGAGAGGACAGGTACAGTAAGAAGGGGAGACAGAGAGTAGAAAGAGAGAAGGCAAGGCCAGGAAGGAAGGGCGAGAAGAGAGAAGAGGGAGGGGAGGAGGGGAGAGTGCGATCGGTGAGGAGGGAAAGAAATAAGTGCGAGCAACTAGACAACTATTGTGTCCCTCTGTCGTACTATTCCTGCAACGAATATGGTAAAGCAATGCAAATTTTTGAAGCAATTACCTCTTGCAGTTGCCCTATACACTGACAATAACGCCTTATTTACAAGAATGGTTTTTGCATCGACCGTGCATTTCTGTAACTACCACAGATTTATACAGTTTATTTATGCAACTACCAAATGTTACTGCAACCTTTATTTCTGCAACTATATATTATTGCAATTTCTATTTCTGCAACTGCCATATATTACTGCAACTATTGCAGATATTTTACCACCCCAAAAACTGCACTGACAGTAACTGTTTGTAATTTCCCTAACATTTCCAATTACCAAACTGTGATAGTAATGTATTTTTGAAAACTACTGTATCTTTTGGGGCTATCCTATACAATTCCCATGGTTTTTTTTTGCAACTATCATTTTTCAGCCTTTTTCTCGTTTTTCTTTTTGCAGAATAGGTACATTTTTATTAACAGCGATTATATTTTTACAACTTTCTGCTCCCTCCTCTCCCTGGCATATAAGTTTCAGCAGGCTATTCCTTCCTTTACACTTCTGCGTCTTCAGCCACTTTCATGCATGGACTGATGTGATACTATATTGTTTTAGATTTTCCTCCTTCCATGCTCTCTCTCTCTCTCTCTCTCTCTCTCTCTCTCTCTCTCACACACACACACACACACACACACACACACACACACACACACAAACATACATCAGTCTTCAACATCCACACTTGCCCACATCAATAATGAAGTCTCACAGGCACGAAGAAATCTCCCTCCCTCCTTTACCCCCCGCCTCTCTCTCTCTCTCTCTCTCTCTCTCTCTCTCTCTCTCTCTCTCTCTCTCTCTCTCTCTCTCTCTCTCTCTCTCTCTCTCTCTCTCTCTCTCTCTCTCTCTCTCTCTCTCTCTCTCTCTCTCACACACACATCAACACTGAGGCAGAGCTAGCCGTCCGTCCCCCTGAGTATAAGCAAGATGGATGTTACCAGCCCTAAGACAAGTCAAGGGAGACGTGTTGCTTTGTGTTGGACCAGGATGAGAGAGAGAGAGAGAGAGAGAGAGAGAGAGAGAAGGGAAGGGAAGGGAAGAGAAAAAGAGAAAGAAACAGAAGAGCAGGGAGAGAGAAGGAACGAAAGGGAAGCACAGTAGAGGAGAGTCGGATGGAAAGAGGGTTTGAGAGAGGGAGAAAGGGAAGGATGAGGGGTAGGGAACAAGGAACGGGGAAAGGGAGGAAAAGGAAAAATGAAGGAAGGAAAAAAGAGTAGGGAAGTGGAGGGGGGGGAAGAGGGAAGATAGAGGTTGAGAGAGATAGGGGTGGAAAGTAGAGAGGAAGAGAAAAGGATAAGTGAAAATATAAAAAGCGAAGAGACGAAGGGGAGGATATGGAAGCAGGGAAGGTGGTTGTGTGTGTGTGTGTGTGTGTGTGTGTGTGTGTGTGTGTGTGTGTGTGTGTGTGTGTGTGTGTGATGAGAGTGAGTAGCTAACGTCAGACGATATATTTTACGTGAGTGCGTCACAGGAATGTAACCGTTAACAAATCCAAAGTAAAGCTGCCAAACACAACCTGTATACACACTCACCCTGCGTTACCCGTACCAACAACCTCGCGGGGCGAAACATCCACCTCATCGGTCCCTGGCTCCCGTAACTCACCATAACTTGTATTAAATCACTTGGCGGTAGATCATGTAGATGACTATAACTGTCTGAACATGTAAGCTAACAGCTAAAACTATCCTAGCATTATTTGTAATGCAAGAATTAAACAAAGTTTCACAGATGAGCCTGAGAACAAAAAAACATCACCACCACCTCCACCACCACCACACCTACCAACAACAAGAACAAAAGGGGAGATACAAAATTATAACCTATCACAATAAAATATTTAACACCAACCACAGCAACCACCACCACTACCACAACCACCAACAACAATAAGAACAGAGGTACAACTAACCTACCACAACAACATCCTCACCACCACAACAGAGTACAAGTCGATAGTCTCTCATCCTGTGCACCTGTCGAACCCACAGCCTCTGCACACAAAACATCCGCCGTAATTAGGTGACAAAGTCCACCTTTCCAGCACTGCTCAAGGCAGGGCAAACTCTGGCCAAGAAACGCGAAGGTTGGGAGACGGAAAACAGCAGAGAGAGAAGTAAAAGGACATCAGACACACACACACACACACACACACACACACACACACACACACACACACACACACACACACACACACACACACACACACACAAATCCGAAAAGCCAAGAGACATCAAAATGGACCTGTGATCAAGATGGAATGAACTCGTATTCCAGGATTTAAGGTTGTCAGGGAATTGTTGGAGAAAGAGAAAGAGAGAGAGAGAGAGAGAGAGAGAGAGAGAGAGAGATGCATTCATCCACATGTACACCATTCCACACATATACTTCCATATCCACCTTCTTTCCTGTCCCATCTTCTTTTATGTCTAATTTTTATCCCATCGTCATCATCATCATTCTCAGCCTTATCACATTTTCTTCAAGGCCTCATCCCTCATACATCATCATTCTCTCTCCAGTCCTGCTATCCATCTTCTTCCTCTTCCCATCCTCCACTTCCACCTCCACCTTCCACTTTATCCTTAAGGTGGGGGACGCCTTTCCGCTCGACAGTACCTCAAACGATCTCAATTCGTCTGCCTCAACCAAGGCAAAGTGTCCTCATCAACTCAATCTCCACATGTCCTTTCACTTACCGTCTCGTCTTGTCTCGTCTCGTCTCATGCCGACTCGTCTCGTTTCGTCTCTCTCTCTCTCTCTCTCTCTCTCTCTCTCTCTCTCTCTCTCTCTCTCTCTCTCTCTCACACAGACAGACACACACACACACACACACACACTATTCTCATTATTATCTAACACTTTTTTTTCCCATTTCCCCCTTGCTTTCCTTTCTTTTCCCCTTCCTTGTCTCCATTCCCTCCAACTTCTCCTCTCCCTCTCTTCTCTCTCCTTTTCTCCTTTCTCTACATCCTCTCTCTCCCTTCTTCCTATCCATTACTTCCTTCTTCCCTCCCTATCCCATGCTCTATTCATCTCCCTTTCCTCCATCACTTCTCTCCCCCCTTCATCTTTCCTCTCCTTCTCTCCATTTATCCCAACCTTGTCTCCCTTCCTTTCTTCTCTCCCATGAACTCTCCTTTTCCTCCACCTCTTTCTTCCCTCCTCATCCTTCCCTCCATCTCTCCACTCGAACCCTCCCCTCCATTTCTCCCTTCCCTCCAACTCTCCTCTTCTCTCCCTTCTCTCCTCTCCTCTCCTCTCCTTTCCCTTAATCTCTCCTCTCCCTTCCCTTAATCTCTCCTCTCCACCCCCTTCTCTCCTATCTCTTCTCTCATCCTCTCCCTTCCCCCCCATCTCTGCCTTTCCTCATCTCTCGTCTCCTTTCACTTCCATCTTTCCTCTCCATTTCTCCCACCATCTCTCCTCTCCTCTCCCTTCCTCCAATCTCTCCTCTCATCTCCCTTTTCTCCATCGTTCCTCTCCCTCTTTCCCGTCTCTCTGTCTCTCCTCGACTTCTCTCCGTCTCATCTCTCCTCTCCTCCTCCTCTCCCTTCTTCAGTCACTTCTCCTCCTCCATCTCTCCTCTCCCTTCCCTCCATCTCCCCAAGGAAAATCTTAAATGGAGAAGACATGGTATCTCATCTTATCTTTCCTCCACCTCCTTCTCCATCCACCTGAACTGTTTAATCCCCCCCCCTCCCTCTCTCTCTCTCTCTCTCTCGTGAAAGATGGGGCTGTCAACTCTGATTCTGGCCAGCCTTCCACGACCAGCATCTGATGACGAAGGAGAGGAAGACCGAGAATGAGAAAGATTCGGCTCAACAGATAATCTCCTCCCACCTCCTTCCCTTCGCTTTTCCTTTTCTCTCGTTCAGATTTTCCTGCACTTTTCCTTGTGTCTTTCCTCTTTCCCTTTCTTCCCTTTGCTTTCATTTTTCCTTCATTACTTCTTCCATTAACCAGTTTTCCCTCCTGCTTCCTCCATATCATTAGTGTTTCCCTCCTCCCACTCCATTTTTTCCTTCGTATCTCCTCTCTCTCTCTCTCTCTCTTGTCTTCCTTTTCCATTATTCTTCCATATTAGTTCTTGCCGTTCTCTCTCCTCTCCTCTGAACCATCTCCAGCACCTAATTCAATTTTTCCTTCCTCCTCCCCTTTCTCCCTCTACCAGTTTTTCTTCCCTCCCTCTCCCCTCACTCCCTTTTTCTCCTCTAGTTCTTTTCTCATTGCATCCCTCTACTTTCTTCTCATTCCTTTACCTCCCTCTCTCTCTCTCTCTCTCTCCCTTCCGTCCATTCCACTCTCAACCTTTCCACTCCTCTCCCTCACTCCAATTTTCTCCGCTCTCTCTCTCTCTCTCTCTCAAACTATCATTATCATCATCATCATCATCACTCCTTCAGCCCCCTGCAGGACAGGCTGTTATTCTGTTCCATTCAGTCCTAGTGTACCTCAGTCTCATCACGCTATCTTGTCCTCTGTCAACCTCATCCTCTCACTGCATCTCAGGTTGTCCATCTGGTATTTGCTCTACGAAGTACGTGACATGTACACATTGATATTGGCTTTTTAAATTTTGTGACTACTGGTAACTGGGGGAGCGCACTATTCACTCTTTCGACGTCGTACTGCCTTCAGGTGACTTTACACTGAGTGATATGACAAATGGTTCACTGTAACCCAAAAAACTACTCGTATTTACGGCCCTGGGTGGTAGCCACAGAACCAAATGACGCCTGGTTGTCTAGTGGGTTAAGGCACTCCGAGCGGCTGGGGCCTACAAGGGTTTACATCTGACGGGTGGCTGGTGTTACCGATCACTTAATGCCACTCAAGTGTGAATGAGGTTGATTACCCTTCCAGCAAATGTCGGGACTGAGTAGAATAGCCCCAGGACCCTTCGCTACTGATGATTAGAAAGGGATTGGGGATGACTGGATGGATGGATGGATGGATATATCTCTTGACTGCTTCGTTTTCGTGTCCAGGAAGGTTTCTCTCTTATCTCTCCATGTAACACCAAACACAGTCTTTTTCATCCCTTTCTGTGCACTCTTAAATTTTGGGTTCTAAGGATTTTGTCAGACTCCACGTTTCTAATTAATAAGTAACAACAAATAAGGCATCCTCTCTTATGGCTTATACTTCATACAGTTACTTAGTTTACCAAAAGGCCTCCATCCCATTCGTATTCTTCGTTTGTTTTCACTGTAATGAACTGGCTCTGCTTGAACTGCTTTCAATAATTTTATAGCATGCATTCCTCCACAGTTTATAGGTCATCCCTTGTTTTTATCAGAAGAGACTGAACATATCTGCTGAACACAATTTTCGTCT
>NC_136954.1:16296556-16366556 GCF_032717465.1 Coenobita brevimanus
GCTGCACCTTTTACTTTATCCTACTGCATGTTACTGAGGTAAACTTGGGAGCAAATACACATAACAGATGACAATGCTAAGGTGCAGAGAGAAAAATAAGTCGCTAAGAAGAAAATGTTACGACGCCTACACTGCCACCTAAGATACAACTCTTCAGACGAGGAAAGCCTGCAAAACGTATCCCACCCAGTAATGAAACACACACACACACACACACACACACACACACAACAGAGAGAGAGAGAGAGAGAGATACGAGGCTCCGGTTGCTTGGTGTGGGTCGTAAACCAAGTAATTTTACCTAAAGAGCAGAGTCGCGGGAGTCCATTTACGTATTAGGTGGTCGAGGACACTCCCCCCCCCCTTTTTTTTTTGCACCTGGAGGATACGAGAGGAAGGTGTTGGAGTGGGAGGTGTTTTGGGAGACGAGAGGAGAGCAGAGGAAAGGTGAGGAGAGGAGAGGAAAGGTAACAAGAGAAGAGGAGAGGTGAGGAGTGGAGAGGAAAGGTAACAAGAGAAGAGGAGAGGTGAGGAATGGAGAGGAAAGGTTAGAAGACATGAGGAAAGGTGAGACGTGGAGAGGAAAGATGAGGAGAGGAAAAGAGAGGAAAGATGAGGAGAGCAGAGGAAAGGTAAGAAGACGAGGGGAAAGGTAATACGAGAAGAGGAAAGATAAGGAGAGGCGAGGAAAGGTAAGAAGAGGAGAGGAAATGTGAGGAGATGAAAAGTGAGGATCGAGAGGAAAGACGAGAAGAGGAGAGAAAAGGCAAGAAACTGAGAGGAAAGATAAGAAGAGAGGAAAGGTGAGGAGAGGAGAGAAAAGGTATGCAGATGAGAGGAAGGGTAAGAAGGGGAGAAGAAAGGCGAGGAGAGGAGAGGGAAAGTTAGAAGAGGAGAGGAAAGGTGAGGAGAGTAAAGGTAAGAGTGGAGAGTAAAGGTAAGAAGAGAAGAGAAAGGTAAGAAAAGGAGAAGAAAGGTGAGGGAAGAAGACGAAAGGTAAGAGGAGGAGAGATAAGAGAGGAAGGTATTGGAGTGGGAAATGTTTTGAGAAAGGAGAGGAGAGGAGAGAGGCATGAGATAACTGAAAGGAGGTGGGTGGATGAACTGAAAGCTTTGTGTTTGGGTCGGTAACAGTGAGATTAAAGAAAGCAGTAGATGGGTGGCTTGAAGAAAAGGTGAGAGGCATGAGGGAAGGAAAGGAGGAAGCCGTTTTTTTTTATATATAGCCTTATGCCCATCTGTACGTAAACCCAGTGGACTACAGGCTGAAGTTTCTCTTCCCATAGCCGACCATCCTCTTTTGGGAGGAGAGAGAAAGGTAAGGGATGTCTGTACAACTGGGCAACGGATCCGTCTAGTCACATCGGTGCCACCACATCAGGAGACCCTCTCCAGCACCAGGTACCTGTGTGAAGAGGTTAAGAGAGAGCTGTGTTGGGACTAGAGTGAAAGAAGGCGAATGTGGGGGAGGTGGGGGTGGAGATAGGAAGAGAGGAAATGGAACGGTGAGAAGGGAAGAGAGGAGATGGGAGGGTGAGAAGGGAAAAGAGAAGATGGGAGGGTGAAAGAAGTTAAACGATGAAAGGGTGGGTGAACGGAGAGGTGAGGGTCACTAGAGAAGATGGGTTTGTCATAAAATGGAAAGACCTAAATGGTGGAAATAGATGGAGAAAAGAAAGGAGCGTAAAAAAAAGATGGAGAAGGTGGAAAAACGAGAGAAAGAAAGAAGACGAAGAAGAGGGAGAAAAACGAAAGAGAGAATACACGAAAGTGGTGGAGGAAGGACGGAAAGTAAGAGAGTATGGAAAAAGAGAGCAAGGAATGGGATGGTAGAAGGATAAGGATAGTACTGAATGAATAGGAATGGGAGACGAATGGGTGAGCAGAGACGTGAAATGTTAGAGAATGAATATGTGGCAAAGGGTGAGTAGGTGGCGGGAGGATGGATGGAAGGAGGAGAAGGCGTTGGGGAAGAAGTGAGGTGGTGGAGGTGTGGGTGGACGAGTACGAAAAAAGAATCATTCGTATCACCTACACAGGTCACTAGGGCCAATAATATAGATAACAGGATTATGCTAAGTCTAAATCCTCCCCAAGAAAATGAACGGTATCAGTTAATACTCGTTAGGCACTTGAGGTGACTAATGGAGGAGGTAAAGTGTGTAGAACAGGTAGGATGTGTGGAACATATTGGGGTGAAAGAAATGACAATGGAGTGAAAACATCAGAGATGACTGTGGAAGAAACTGGTTGTGTGGAACAGGTAGTGTGTGGATCAGGTGGAATGTGTGGAATAGCTAGCGTGTGGATCAGGTGGAGTGTGGAAGAGATATGGAGAGGAGGAAATGTAGTCCATGAAGTACGAAATCGGGGAGGATACAGGCAGAGAGTGGAAACTGAGGGTCGTATTTACCCACGTGCGCGTCTACACGTGTCGCAGAACATGTGTTGACAACACAGCTGGCAACATGACTGAATCTATGCATGCAGCAGTACTTGGAAAGATATATGTAAATGTCTCAGCGCAGCTTCGAAAATACTGGCAGCAGAAGTGGTGGGATAAGTGTGTCCATACGAGGCAACTGAGACTTCATCATGATGTTGCCAACATCATCTGGTCGCTGCTGTTTCCAACATGTTTGCATCTTGTTCGTTATTGTGTTGTTTATATGTTGCCAGCACTTGTTACAGCACACGTGTGGACGCGCTCTGAGGAATACTGAAAACCAGGGAAAGGGATGGAAGGGAAGAGAAAGACGTATTTCATGACGGAGTGGACAGGGCAGGTGGAAGAGAGAGAGAGCACCATGTCGAACCCGTGACGGAGGTGAAGACAAGGGAAATACAGAGACCAAATGAATATTGGAGTACTGAGAGAGAGAGAGAGAGAGAGAGAGAAGAATAAAGAGGTGTGCAAATCCTAATAAACTGCATATTTCTCCCTCTAAATATAAGGCTGTGAGTAAAGACAAAAATACTGGCAGTGGAAGACGCACAAGGAGTGTTAACCATTGGACTCATTCCTACGGCAATCTCTTACTGCTCTGTCAGGAAGTGTAGAGGCCCGAGGTTAGGCTCTTAAGTCAAATTATTTCTTGTACTTAATTATTACTTATACTTAATCAGACATTTGGACTCGTTATATCGTCAGATGAGAAAGCTCCGTAGAACCTTTTCCTACGCTATTTATTTTGTTTATTATCGTCCTCTTCTGTGTTTTACAAATCCTTACAATACCGCCAAACTCTGCATGAACATCGTACATAAGGATATTCACCATCCATATCCAAAAGTAAATCGCTAGGGAAAAGGTGTTCGGGAGCTTCCTTACCCGGCAAGAATATGAGCTTTGGTGGTCTGAAAGTATCTGGATTCCAGGTTATGGCGTGCCTGATGTACATACAGGGTTTGTGTGTGTGTGTGTGTGTGTGTGTGTGTGTGTGTGTGTGTGTGTGTGTGTGTGTGATTCTTTTGGAGATAGTAAAATTGCCTTTCCTTAGCCGAGAAAATGCAAAACGGGATCTGCTGCGAAAGAGTTGCATGATAGGTTATTATTAAGTGTGCAATATTGCCTGGAATAATCCTGAATATGGTAACCTAGCCTCGGGTCCCTATGCCACGGAAAATGAATATGGGACTTTGTTTTACTTCTGCATGATAGTTTTGTAGTGTTCCCATTTCACGTCAGAATTCCGTCAACAAATTGCACTTTTCTGATGGTAAATTCTCTCTCTCTCTCTCTCTCTCTCCCTCTCTCTCTCTCTCTCTCTCTCTCTCTCATACACATGTACTTCCTATTCATCTCACCTCATTTATTTCACCCCATCCCATTCCTCTCTCTCTCTCTCTCTCTCTCATTGACATGTACTTACCATTCATTTCACCCCATCTCTCTCTCTCTCTCTCTCTCTCTCTCTCTCTCTCTCTCTCTCTCTCTCTCTCTCTCTCTCTCCACGAGTAAAAGAAACATTACCCCAGCGTTTACAAGCACACTTACGAAAGGCCTTCAGGTCATGCAGGAAGACGTGTGGCACAGCAGGAGATGAAAATACAAAGTTATAATGACGCACTTACCTCAGTGACACCAGCGATTTTTTTTTTTTAATTCACCATCAGACGCATTTTTATTCACCCTAGGGAGGTTCTCAAGAAACAAAGTTAATAAAGAGCTATCTCTAAAAATAAAAGGATTATTGACGTCTGTATCGCACCCCTCCAGTTTGTCTGGATATGCCAAAAATAAAACTAAAAATAAAACCCAATTTGACGCTACCGAATTGAGGGGTTATAGGTCTATGAAAAAGTAATATATATTTTAGGTGCCATTGGGGACGTCATAGAAATATATTCATTAAAACACATTTCCTTTTCTGTGTTACTGAAGCAAACTACGTCGATACTGAAATGATGTTAATACGATAAAAGATAACATCAAGGAATATTTACTGAATTAATCGCTAAGGAAGAGGTGTTAGGACGCCGCTTATGTCACTAAAAATAGGTGCAGGAAGTAAAATTACTTGGCCAAGCATTTAAAATCTTCTCCAGTTAATTTTCTGATAAACTGCAAAAATGTAAACTGCTATATTCTTGCTAAATCCAGACTATGTTGTTCAGTTTGGGATAGACCTCTTTTTGCCTAAGCGTTAAAATACTACATCACTTCTGTAACTACGAGCGAGCGAAGCGATGCGATGTTTACAACTTTACATTCAGCTGAAAAATGAGCGGCACAACACGACCCGGTCCGACCAAGAACTTTCCACAATGTGAGATAGAGAACAGATTCTTTCAGCAGGTAGTAGATACATTTAATAAATTGGTTTTATTTATATTTAATCAGTAGATCAAAGAAACCCCTTCAGATCCCAGCTTTTCAAGGAAATGTACCAAGGGCTGAATGCTCCACTATAAAATTGAATTTTAAAAGATTTCCTCTTGTAACACTATGTTATTTTGCATGAATTGTTACAATTAAATATCGGATATTACACTCATAATTGTACATGAACGTTTCCTCTATGATTAGGGGGTGAAATCGGCAAGGGTAATCGCCCCATTTCTGGGTTTTATAATTAAATCAAAAGCCAACCGTTTACCAATGAAGCTCATTGACACGGCAAGTCGGAAGCAGAGAAATGAACATTGCGCGTGTGATAAATGCTACGGCGCCTCGCTATATGCACATCCAGAGAGAGAGAGAGAGAGAGAGAGAGAAACATGAGAAAGTAAATACTTTAACAAAATCATTCTTCAGTTATTGTTCAAATACCTCACCAGAAATGTTGGAAGTTTCCACCAAGATGAAAAATTGATGATAGAAGTGTATATAAACTCTCGCTCGCTCGTCACGCGCTCAGAAAGCGCTCTTTACTTGTATGCCCTCAGCATTGCTCTTTGTGTATCACACACACACACACACACACACACACACACACACACACACACACACACACACACACACCTTTGTTAGCTTTACTATTCCCCCCCCCTCTCTCTCTCTCTATCTATCTATCTATCAGTTCCTCCAAAGTTTTCAAATAAAGGCCCGAGCACAACCCGTAAAAAATAATCTTTACCTTACATATGACCCTCAGGTCTCACCGAAACTCAAAACAAAAAAACACGAACTCAAACACAGGGTTGCAAATAGACGCGAGGAAGGGTAGGCCTTTCTTGCACATAAAATCTCTCTCTCTCTCTCTCGGCATTGTGATGGTTTTTGTGTGCCTGTGTATGTGGAGGAGGGGAGGATCAACGTGCCCCCAGGGAGGAAATGATGTCTACTCTTTCTTATCTGGTAATCAATCTCTCCAAATTAAATCAGCATTCCCATTTTGATTAAAATTCGTAACGTCATTTGATAATGGTTTGATAACAGACAGATACACATACACACTTACATAAATACAAACATACATATGCAAGTACATGCCTGCATAGAGATTGACAAACAGACAGACAGACAAACACAGGCGATACATTTCAATTCTCTAATGCACTAGGTAATCGACATTCTCAGTCTTTCACTTGTTAATTTTAATGATCCACCTGCATACACCTTAAAATTGCTTCGCGTGAAAACCTTAGTCTAATGGCTCCGTTTTATAAAGTGTTGTTACGAGTATATTACACAACTTTCACATACTCCTATGACTTACTCCCAGTTGAATAAAGCCACCTGGGGATATCTTTACTAGAGAAATTAAGAGTTGTTCCCACCATGAACGGGTTAATGGCGACATAATTAACACTCTCGGGTTCAGGACAAGAGGTTATACTAGGAAAGGCACCATTCTGAAGCAGCTAGTGAAGTATATAGAGAGACAAAGTGGCATTCTTCTAGGGCATATCTGTGTCATGGAAGAGTGCTAGAGTTACTCACACCACGAGAGGGTTAATGGTGATAGTATTAACACTCTCGGGTTCCTGTGAGGCATCTCTAACTGAATAAAATAGTATGGCGTTAGCTGAAACAGAAGACTACAGTTCATCCACTATAAGTTGGCCTAAATTCTCGTTATCTTCCAGCTAATTTCGCGATGCTGAATGGCAGAGAAGAACAATGCTGCGGCTCTACACCCTTGTCAAGGAACTTCTTCGTGACTAGTACCATATTCTAATGTTAACCTCTTGTTATAACTCAGGATTCAAGGTTGAGAGATGGCAGTTTTAGTCCTACTTAAAACGAATACAGGACAGCACTGTCCTGATCACGAAAGGCTTAACGTCATGTATTAATTCTCTACTTCCTTTGGGTCATTCTACTGAATAAAATTATCTGGCTTTAGATATAACCATATTACTGGAGATTTTGGGGGCCATTATGATTAAAAATATCATCAAATTACCCAATAACCTTCCATGATACTAAACTCGAAAAAAATGCTAAAGTCGATGCTTTAGGTATCATTAACCATTTATGTACAAATAAAAAAGGTATTAAATTTTTAATGGTTTAAATTATATCCAGGTTGAGATGTTTTTTATACCAATTATGCTGCTGTCAGTCAGGGAAATGAGGAGATATCAATTTAAATATAAATAATCATGCTGTTAATAATGTCTCTCATTAATTATCCTTAAAAAAACACTAACAAGTGTATGGTCAGTATTCGAAGCAGAATGAGGAACAGAAGAGTAAAACTGAATATGGAGATGTCTATATTATTTACATATTCTTATTCGATAATCCCGTCACACCCATTACGTACTTATTTTATTTTTCCTACTTCTAAACGACTAAATTCAACTAAAAAGACTTACTGAACTAAGAGTCCTTCGAAGCCCATCCAGCCGAAAGTGTGTGCCAAGCTGAATAAAATGGCATATACTGTAGATAGGAATATTACTAAACAGTATATAAAACGGCCTATGTCTGTACCTGCTTATCTTTTATTCTAGCATATCTAACTATCTATCTAAATTATTTCTATTCAATGTCTGACGCTTCATCCTAGGTAAAACGACCTCTAGAATTTTTTCCCATATATAAATGCTTCTGTCCACATACTTCACTCTTTTTCTACAGGATTATCCCGCTGATTTCTCCTCCCTCTCTTTTCTCCCTCTCCTTCGTTCGTTCGTTCCTTCCCTCCTTCGTCCTCCTCCAGGCCTGGGCTCCAGTGATACAGGCCTGAGGCTCCTTAAGACCAAATGGCCCTATCACTCAGGTTACTAGTCTTCATTTTTCTTATTATCCTCTTCACTTATCCACATTCCTTATATGTCTTCTCTTCCTTGATCGGTCCTTCTTTTCTCTGTCTTTCCCCTCCTTTCTCTTCATCTTTCCCCTCCTTTCTCTTTATCTTTCCCCTCCTTTCTCTTCATCTTTCCCCTCCTTTCTCTTCATCTTTCCCCTCCTTTCTCTTCATCCTTCCCCTCCTTTCTCTTCATCCTTCCCCTCCTTTCTCTTCATCCTTCCCCTCCTTTCTCTTCATCCTTCCCCTCTTTTCTCATCATCATTCCCCTCCTTTATTTTCATCTTTCCCATTATTCTCCTGTTCTCTTCCTCCACTTGTTCTTTCTCTTAATCTTTCTTCTTTATCTTCGTCTCTCCCTCTTCCCTAATCTTTCCCATTTTCATCTTCAACTTTCATTTCTTTCTCTCTCTCCCTCTTTTCTTCGTTTCTCTCCTCTCTTTCTTTTTTCATCTTTCCTTTCCTCCTTTTTTTCCTTTTCATCTTTTCCATATTGATCATTATTCTTCTTTTCATTTTCTCTCTTCTTTTCATCTCTATCCTCTTTCTCTTTTCTCTTCATCTTGCACTTCTTCCTGTTCTTTCTCTTCATCTTTGCACTAATCCTTAATTTTCTTATCTTTCCCTCTTCCTCTTGTTTCTCCCTTTTCTCTCCTTTATGCACAATTTTCTTCCCTGCTCTCCCCCCCTCTTCATTTTCCCCTATTTTCTTCTTCCCATCGTCATTTTCCCCGTTTTCTCCATCTTTTCCCACTCCTACTCAGTTTTCTCATTTCCTCTTTTCATCCCTCCTCCTCCTACATTAACTTCATTTTTCTTGATCATCTGCCTCTTACTGTCACTCTACTTCTTAGCTCTCCTAGCAGTCCTCGTCTTCCTCTTCTTTCTCCTCTTCCCCCCTCTCCTTCCTCCTCCTCCAAGAGTTCCCAAGTCTCATCATCATCATCATCATCATCATCATCATCATCATCATCATCACCATCAACATCATCATCATCATCATCATCACCATCATGGCCATAAGGTAGGTACACGAGTGTGGATTGTGCAAAATGGAAAGAAAGTGACAGAACCAGTACTGTAACTGTAGTGGGAACAGAGGGAGATGGGACCTGAAATAGTAGAAATAAAGAGAAATGAGAACAGTAATAGGAGGGATAATGGGTAATGAGAATAAGAACAGCAACTGTAGTTGGTATATGGGGGAAATGAGGAGAAAAAGCAGGAATAGAGTGAAATGAGAAGAAAATGAGGTGGAAAGTGATAATATTGGCAAGGAAACAGAAAACTAAAAAGCAGTTAATAGAAGAGTTTATGGACTTGGCCTCCTGCTGACTCACTCTTACCTGAATAAACCGTCTGCTGTCCTGTTGATTAAAACCGTCTGTCGCCAGCTGAATAAAACCGTCTGTCGTCAGCTGAATAAAACCCTCTTGCGTCAGCTGAATAAACAGTCTGACGTCCGCTGATTAAGATCGTCTAGCGTCAGCTGAATAAACCGTCTGGCGTCAGCTGAATAAAACCGTCTGGTGTCAGCTAAAAAACCGTCCGGCGTCAACTAAAATACCGTCTGGCGTCAGCTAAAATACCGTCTGGAGTCAGCTGAATAAAACCGCCTGGCGTCAGCTGAAAAAAAAATGAGTTCACCTGACCATGAGACAGCTGACGGTGATAACTTACAACACTGAGGCTCGAAGTCACTTAGCTGAATAAAATCGCCTGACGCACGCTGTTACAGAATACTAAGGAGTTGTCTCCGTCATTAGGGGGTTGACCACATCATATTTCACTTCTCTTGTTGCCAGACGATTTTACTCAGCTTAGGAGAACTGTTGGGTTTTTGAAGTCTATGGCCTGTATTCTTGTGGGTTAAGGAAGCTCCCTAACACCTTTTCCCAAGCGGTTTATTTTGCTTATTACACCTTACTGTCCTATTCTATGTTATATAAAGCCTTCAAATATCACCATACTCTGGATAAATAACGTACAAAAGGATACTAACCAGCCACATCCAATAATAAATCACTAAGGATGAGATGCTAGGGTGCCCCCCTATCCGACGAGAATACGGGCCTATACCCAGAGCTGGATAAACAAAATAAATAAATAAATAAAAATCGAGGAAAGACAGGAAAAGAATGATTAAACGGAGAGAGAGAGAGAGAGAGAGAGAGAGAGAGAGGTGGGTTCTCGTCACCAGGGGTGGTAAATGTGGATATTGTGGGAGTGGGTGTTAGTTGTTAGTGGTAGTGGTAGCTGTGGCAGTGGCAGTTGTGGCAGTGGTAGATGTGGCAGTGGTTGTTTGAGAGAGTGGTTGTTTGTTGTAGGTTGGGCTGGTTGATATATTTTTTGGATTTTGAAGGGCTGTGTGCCGATAATTACTTGTGGTAGTTGTAGTTGAGGAATAAGGGTCGTAGCAATGGTGGTTAATGGGTGATTGTGGTTGTTGCGGTAGTGGAGTTGTGGTAGTACTCCTTGATGCTGTGGTAAGAGTGTGTGGGACGAGAGTGGTAGGACTGGTTGTGGAGATAGCAGCCACAGTGGAGGTAGTAGCGATAGTGGTAGTGGTTGTGAAGCAGTAAACATAACAGGCACGGTGCAAGAATTATTATTAATAATAATTGTCGTTGGTGTTACTGATAAAGGCGACTGTAATAATGCCAGGAAATATTGGTAGCAGGATCATGCTAATGGTTGCAGCAGTGGTGGTAAGTTTAGTTGTTATGGTAATGATAGTGACCATAGCCAGCCTTGTTCTTGTTGGTACAGTGGCGGCGGCGGCGGCGACTGCGGTGCTGGTGGTCCTTCGCATCATTTACCGACTGAATGATCACAGTAATTAGGGTGAAGATGATAACAATAACGAGTAGGACGGTGGGAGCTTTGTTGATGCTGTTGGTGACTATGGTAACAATGGTGAGGTTTACGTCGATGGTGAGAGGTAAGATAAAAGAGGCTGGTGTGGTGACAGGTATGGTGACAGACTTTGTGCTGCAGTAATGATGGCGTCGATAATGACGTTGATGCGATGGTGACAGTGGTAATTGGGATAGACAAACAGATTCACTGACTGACATACAATACAGAAGAAATAAAGATACAGACATATAGGCAGAATGACAAAAGACATACGAAGTTATACGTCTATCTATCTATCTATCCATATACACATAAATACACATATACTCGTATACACATACAAGTGAGAGAGAGAGAGAGAGAGAGAGAGAGAGAGAGAGAGAGAGAGTCCGTTTTTCGCGGCGGCAAGAAAAAAATAAAACTCCATTTTAGACGTAAACTAAAATTTGCTTTTTTCTCGTACCCTTCCTGTTATTTCCATTCTTGCATGCATCCTCCAACACTTTCCTTGCATATTTTTCCCTCAATTTTCTTCCCTTGTTTCCTTCCTTGTCCATCTAGTGTGTATATATTTGCTTTCTCTTTGACGTTTCTCCATAATTTTTCTTTAAGTTTTATTTCAGTTCTATTTTTACTGTCACCCAACACCTCTTGTGCTTCCAATGTTTATTTCTTTCGTCTCTTGTTTTCTGGTTTCTTTCGTCCTGTCTTCTTTCGCTCAGTCTTTTTATTTCCTTCCTTTCTTCACCTTACTCTCACTCATTCTCCTTCTCTTTTAGCTTGATCGTACTCTCTCTCTCTCTCTCTCTCTCTCTCTCTCTCTCTCTCTCTCTCTCTTGTATTCGCCTTATAAGCACTAGTTCTTCCCTTTGTATTTGTCTTATATGTAGCAGGTCTGTCTTATATGTATTTGTATTTTCTTCAATGGCATTCTTCGGCCCCTCTCTAAAGGAAGCTCCCTAGCATCTTTTCCTAAGCAATTTATTTTTGGATACGGACGGTTAGTATAATTCTGTACGTTATCGATAAAGTGCATGGTGATATTATTAATGATTTAAATAAGACAGAAGAAGACAGCAAGGTGTAATAAGCAAAATAAATCGCTTTGGAAGGGATGTTAAGGAGTTCCTCACCGGACTAGTATGCTGGCCTGTGTGCGTGGTGGAGTAAGCCATGAAGAAGCCTTGAAGAAGCCTTGGAGAAGTCACCGACTCATAGGATATTGGAAGGTGAGCATCAAGTGGTATATCTTAAAGGTGGTATTGGTAAGGAAGTGGGGCAGGGTGAAGAAGAGAGGGAAGAAGGCAGGATACAGGAGAGGGAAGGAGAGAAAGAGGAGGAGAGGGAAGGAAGAGGGAAAGAGGAGGAGAGGGAGGGAGGAAGGAAACAGGAGGAGAAGGAAGGAGAAAGGAAAGAAGAGGAGAGGGAAGGAGAAGGGAAAGAGGAGGACAGGGAGGAAGAGACTATAAAAACTGGGAAAGAGAGGAGGGGGGGGGGATAAGAAAGAGGGAAGGGAGGAAAAGGAAGGAGGGAGTGACTATATAACCTTACGAGAGGAACAGAAGGCCTAGGAAAGAGGGGAGGTAGGAAAGAGGGAAGGGAGAAAAGAGAAGGAGAGGGAGGGAGAGAGAGAAAAGAGGAGTGGTAGGGAAAGACTATACAGAATGAGGGAGAGAGGAGAAGAGGAGGTAGGAAAGAGTCGAGGAAGGAAGAAAGGGAGGGAGGAATGTGGTAAAATGAATGAGGGGAAAGGGGGGAGGATGAGGGACGAAAGAGGGGAGAAAGGAGGAAGAACGGGAGAGAAAACATTAATAAGACTGAGGGACAGAGGGAAGGAGGAGTTAGGAAAGAGAGTAGGAAAGAGGAAGAAAGGAAGAGAAAGTTATAAAAACTGATGCAGAGAAGGGAGGAGAAGGTAGGAAAGAGGGGAGGAAAGGGATAGAAAACTGTAAAGTATGAAGGAGAGGGAGGAGGAGGAGGTAAGATAGAGGGGATGAAAGAGAAAGAAAGGGAGTGAAAACACTGTAAAGAACGAGGGAGAAAGTGGAAAAGGCGGTAGGAAAGAGGCGAGGAAAGAGGAAGAAAGGGAGAGAAAACGGTAAAGTATGAGGGAGAGAAGGGAAGAGGACGTAGGCAAGATGGGTGAAAAGAGGAAAGAAAAGGAGAGATAACACTGTAAAGAATGAGGGGGAGGGGGGAAGGGTAGGTAGGAAAGAGGAGAGGAAAGAAGGTCGGGGAGACTGGTGGAGAGGAGAGGTGGTGGGAAAATAAAACTCTGGAGGTAATGTCAGATAGAAGAGGGGAAATACCGAGGAAGAGAGGGGAGGAGGAGGCAGGAAAGGGGAAGAAAGGGAATGATGGAAGAAGTGCAAAATGAAAAACAAAACAGGACAGGAGAAGAACTGTGGACGAAAGAGAACGAGGACGTAGGAAAGACAGGAAGAAAAAGATAAATGAAAAAGACAGAGAAAAGCAAGAGAGGAAGAAAACAAGGAGCGTGGGGGAAGAGGAAATAGGGAAGAATGAAAAGAAAAGGTTATAAAGGAAAGAGTCAAAGGCGAGAACGGAAGAGGCAGAAAAATGAGGAAGGGAATTTTAAAAGCCAAAATAGTCAAGAAGCGGGAGAGACGGAGGAGGAGGAGGAGGAGGAGGAGGAGGAGGAGGAGGAGGAGGAGGAGGAGGAGGAGGAGGAGGAGGAGGATTACATTGGATTACATAGGAAAGCAAACAGCAACAGACCTAATGGTCCTTTCGAGGCTGCTTGTTACAGAGAAAACTATGACTACACAATCTAACTCTACATGCTGAAGGATAAGGATAGTAAAGCAAGAAGGCTCCCCCCACCACCAAACCCTCCAGGAAAAAGTGAGAAACACCACCATGCAGCATGGAAAAACTGACATGGAAATTTCATAGGAAAAACTGGAAAGGAAAAGTCGCATTCTGTATTACTTTGTCTATAAGCTACCCGACTGAGTAACCTGAAAGAGAAAGTAATCAAATCAACTAATAGTTACGGCATGACATTGAGTTTATGGGAAGTTTGTGGACATAACGTGGAAACTACACATTGCACAGTGTGGATGTTTAGGGGTGGTGCGGCAGCCTTGCCTTGGGCTTTTGAGGTAGGCAGCAGTCAATCAGGCCCTAGCTCCGTTCAATCCACTGAGACATGGAACTCTCCCATGTGGGACAAGTACACAAGTTTCATCCTGAAGCAGTGACTCCTGGTACATTAAAAAAATCCCGATGGTGGTCACTTGGCTAACAGGGACCCTCAGTGATCCACAGCCCATCACAGATCGAAAGTGAGAGTAGTGACCATTAACTCAGCGTTATCTGTGCAGATCCTAATCTGTGATTATATTGCTTTCTTTGCATTGGGGAGATTGAAATATATACGACGGGTGTGTTAGATAAAAGGGGGCTGCACAGTGCACAGTGTGGATGTGCAATGCACAGAGTGGATGTTTAGGGGTGGTGCAGCAGCCTTGCCTGGCGCTTTTGAGGTAGGCAGCAGTCAATCAGGTCCTAGCTCCGTTCACTCCACTGAGACAAGGAACTCTCCCATGTGGGACAAGTACACAAGTTTCATCCTGATGCAGTGACCCCTGGTACATTAAAAAAATCCCGATGGTGGTCACTTGACTAACAGGGACCCTCAGTGATCCACAGCCCATCAGAGGTCGAAAGTGATAGTAGTGACCATTAACTCAGGGTTATCCGTGCAGATCCTAATCTGTGCTTATATTACCTTATTTGCATCGAACAAATTGAAAAATGTATAACGACGTGACGCGACACTATGTACGGGGGAGGAGGAGGAGGAGGGACGACTGAGGAAGAAAAAAAATACGAGACGAAAGCAACGAAAGTGAATAAAAAAAAAAAAAATACTGGCAAGAGTGAAGGAGGAGGAGAGAAAAGGAGGCTTAAGAAGAGACGAGGAAAAGAGGGAAGGAGGTGATACACGATGATGGGACATGAGAAAATGAAGGTGAGGAGAGAACATAATATAAAGAAAACTGAATGAATGAGGAAAAATGGCATAGCGGATGTGAAAGAGTGGAAAATTAAATTAAAAGTGGATATACATACATGCATACATAGAGAGAGAGAGAGAGAGAGAGAGAGAGAGAGACAGACAGACAGACAGAGAGAGAGAGAGAGAGAGAGAGAGAGAGAGAGAGCATGCATGATGGAGTTATAAGAGAAAATGCAGACTGAAAAAAAAACTGAAAAAGAGGCAAGAAGAATGAAAAAAAAAGATGTAAAAAACTATGAAGGAGAATGGAAAAGAAGAAAAGAAAGTGAAATGGGGAGAATAACGAGAGACAAGGAGAGAATGTTAGAAGGAAGACTCAGGCTCCTATGACTCCTTAAAATAAAAAAAATAAATTCTTGCGTTACCTGGATCATAACAGTAGATTTTTCTGGACTAACGGAGAGTCAAAGTGAAATAGAATGAACTGAACGAGAAGGCAAGGTAAAGAATAAAAACAACAACGATAGAACGGAGACCAGACAAAGGTAAAGGAAGAAAATAAGAAAGTGAAGAATGGGGGAAGACAAGGCATTGGACTGAGAAAATTCAAGAAGAAATGGCAGCAAATAAGGAAGCATCAGCGAAAGCGGAAAGAATGAAAGAGGTGAAAACAAGTACACGAGAAGATGGTGGGAAAGGAGAGATGGACTGGAAGAAAGACGGAGGTGAAGAGTTGAACAGTACACAAAGAGAAGGAAGGAAAGTGGAGACTTTGAAGAAAGGTTGTAGTGGAGAGAAGGAAAGGAAAGAAGAGGGAAGGAGAGTGGGATGGAGAGGTGGAAGGAACAGGGGGAGGAGGGGGAGAGTTGGACGGGAGAGTTAGGAACAACAGGATGGAAAAATGGAGAAAAGAGGAATATGACGAGGAGGGAACAGTGGATAGATAAGAGGATGGAGAGAAGGATGATAAGGTAGAGAGGCGGAATGTGCGAAAGGGGGAGGTGGAGAGACGGAAGGAAGGAAAGAGGGAGGTGGAGAGACGAAAGGAAGGAAAAAGGGAGGTAGAGCGATGGAAGGAAGGAAAGACGGAGGAAGATGGAAGGAAAGAAAGAGGGAGGGAGGTAGTTGAAAGGAAGGAAAGGAGGAGGTGAAACGACGAAAGGAAGGAAAGAGGAAGATGAAGAGACGGAAGGAAAGCAGGAAAGAGGGCGATGGAGATACAGATGACGTGAATAAATGGAATGGAAGAAACAAAGATGGAGAGATGGAAGAAGAGAAGGAAGAAAGTTTGGAGATAGAAGGGAGGAAAGAGGGGGGGATGAGAAGATGGAGGGAGAGTGAAGTGATAGAGGGAAAGTGGAGAGATGGGAGGAAAATGGAGGTATGTGACTGGGGGTAAAGGAAAACTGTAAAAGGCACTGAAAAAAAGGGAGTCGGAGGGATTAAAGGAATATGAAGGAATATGAAGGAAACAGGAAGAGCGAGGTGGAGAGATGGAAGAGGGTGAGGTGGAACGGAAGAAAGACGAAAGCGAAGAGATGGCAGGAAGAGATGAAGTGGAAGGAAAGAAAAAATAAGCTTTAGAGATGGGCAGGAGGAAGAAGGATGGTGAAGTGAAGGAAGGAAAGCGGGTGAAAAGAAGGAAAAGTGGAGAGACGTGGCTGCAGTCTGAGGAAAAATTATTTGAAGGGCGTGGGGAAAAGGAAGGAGGGAAGGTGAGTCAAGAAATATATCAGGCTAAGTGTCTGTGTGTGTGGCGGTGAGATGTAGGGGAAAATAGGAATAATTCTGACTTCTGGTTTAAGAAGGTGTTGTGGACCCAAGTAGCGACCAAGACTGAGAAGAAATGACCATAGAGATGCTTGATACAGAGGAAATGATACAGTATACAGGTGGTTGATATACAGGAAATTATACAGTATTATGGTGTTTAATACAGAGGAAAATATGTTACTATTATGGTGTTTGATAGAGGAAATGATGATACAATATAAAGGTGTTTGATTGAGGAAATGATGCAGTATACAGGTGTTTGATACAAAAATGATACAATATAAAAGGTGTTTGATATTGAGGAAATGATACATAATACAGGTGCTTGATACAGAGGAAATGATGATACAAAACACAGGTGCTTGGTACAGAGGAAATGATAATACATAATACAGGTGCTTGGTACAGAGGAAATGATGATACGTAACACAGGTGCTTGGTACAGAGGAAATGATGATACGTAACACAGGTGCTTGGTACAGAGGAAATATTGATACGTAACACAGGTGCTTGGTACTGAGGAAATGATGATACATAACACAGGTGCTTGGTACAGAGGAAATGATGATACATAACACAGGTGCTTGGTACAGAGGAAATGATGATACATAACACAGGTGCTTGGTACAGAGGAAATGATGATACATAACAGGTGCTTGGTACAGAGGAAATGATGATTCATAACAGGTGCACGGTACAGAGGAAATAATGGTACATAATACAGGTGCTTGGTACAGAGGAAATAATGATACAGTATAGAAGTACCTGTGACATTAACCTTTACTGCACGATTACCTGTATCTTCTTCTGGCTGTGACTAAGTGTATATTGGTTAGGATTTTTATTTATTCGTTTCCTCAGACACTCTTTTATTCAGTAACAGACCAACACTCTGTGGGGAAGGTTATTGCTGAAGGCCAAGCAGGAAAGAACACATGAGAGCCAAGGTATACACTGATACATACAGGGAATCCATTAAATTCAAAGGGTTAATGCTGAGACGGTGAGAGGCCATTCTTAGGCTGGATAGGGTTGGTTGGTGGAAAGAAGACATGTTTGTATCTGGGGGTCTGATAGGGTTGAAGTTGAGACAGACAGACAGACAAACAGACAGACAGACAGACAGACAGACACACACACACACACACACACACACACACACACACACACACACACACACACACACACACACACAGGGTGCGTGCGTGCACGTGTGTGTGTGTGTGTGTGTGTGTGTGTGTGTGTGTGTGTGTGTGTCCACACAGTTCCAAAAGGAGAAAACTTTACTGTTACATGGGGTATAAGGTTGTGTATCTTTGCACTAAAATGTAGCCTACTGTAGTCTAGCCAGAGAATCCATAGATCTATCTGCCAAAGGAATGGACCAATTATCACATAGATCTGACACGTAACCATAACCTAACCTATTACTATACATATTAGCTTTTGTCTTTTTATTACTTTGCTGTGAAGTGTTCAGTTGGAATAATTATATCCAAATTTAGGAAAAATATTTTTGGGGCAGAAAAAACAGACTCTCCCTAACGTCTATCTCCTTCAGACATGCCACCCCTTCCATCTCTTTCTTACTCACTCGGTTTGTATAAATGCACATGTTTCGACGTTTATCATAAGCTATCCGACAAGGGTCCAAGTCTGGCCGAAAGCTGTTTCACCTTCCCAATAAGTATCGTTCTAAATATGGGTACAATTCTTCCATGAGCAAGTTTATTTGGCGGCTTTCAATTTTGTCCTCTGCGTATACCTCTCCATCTCACAAAAAGAAATAATACAATTTCCTTCACCGCCGGCACAAGGACTGAATTTGATATACTAGAATGTACAGACTCCTTCCTATTGGCTTCGTATTGTTTAGCAAGCTTCGAAAATCCTGTTGCCTATCCAGCTCTTCTCTCCAAGCACTTTGATAATCAAAATCCGCAGCAACCGACACTGATGACCTAATCTGGCCTCAGATCAGCGTCATAAGCGCCGTTTGCTACACACCACATTGATTTTAAGCTTGTGGAGAGAGAGGCAGGGAAGGCGACAGGACTTTCGATGCTGACTCTACATCGCTGTGTGTACTGTGTTATCTATTTTAATCCAACACACTGAAAGGTAATACAGCAGAGTCAAGAGTCATATTTTCACTATCGTGCGTCGTAACCATGGTCCGCTGTTCAGTGCTAAGGTGGTCATTCGAAGGCTGTTTGAATACACGAGCAGCAGTTTGCAATGACATTCGTGCAGTCTGGAACTGCTTCGAACCATCAACGTCATAGGTGTGTAAGGTCACAACCACCTTTAAGACTGAGGTAAGGGTGAATCGTAAACTATGACTCTGGAATGCACGAATATACCTTTTTTATTCTAACCTGTCCTAAAATTGTCATCTCTACATCTTGCATGATGAGCTGTAACAGTGCACTAACACTAGAATACGAAGCTAGTCACGAAAAAGTGCTATGAAAAGGATGTATAGCCGTAGCCTTTTCTTCTGTCACTAAGATAGGAGAAATAAGCTGCAAAAGGACGAAAATATGGGCCACGTTAGAGTACAAACGGTATAACCCCAGCACAGCCGGGAAATTTTGCCATACACTTTTTACTCTAAGTTGGCCTAAAATTGACGTCTCTCTGTCTTGAATTGTAATGACATGTTAACACTAGAATATGATGCAAATCACGAAGAAGCGCTATAAAATGGATGTTGAGCCGCAGTACTGTCTTTTATGACGTAGAGCTACGTGAAATAAACCTCAAAAGGACGACAATCTGAACCAAGTTAATGAGAGAGTACTATAGTAAGTAATATACAGCCGGGAAATATTGCCAGCAGATAACACACTGATGCCAAAACACCTCACTCGTCAACAATAACAATATTATTCACTGCTTACGGACATGCATCAGTCTCATCCGATAACCTGAAAAAGAAAATCTATCTATCTATCTATTGCCAGACGCCTCAATCCCGTTTGGGGTGGCCACAAACAAATCGCCTCCAAGTCGCCCTGTCCCCCGCCATTTCACTGCCCTGCTCCCAACTCACACACCCCTCTCTCATATACCTTTCCACCCCATCCCTCCATTTCATCCTCGGCCTCCCCCTCCCTCTTCCCCCCTCTATCTCACTCACATACACTCTCTTCGTCAGTCTTTCACCCTCCATCCTCTCCACATGGCCAAACCACCTCAGTGTGTTCCTCATAACGCTTCCTATCACATCCACATCAACACCACAACGCTCCTTTATATCCTCATTCGTCAGCCTGTCTCTCCATGTGACTCCACAGGCTCCTCTTAAATAACTCAATGAAATGAAAAAGAATATAAATTCCAAAATCTACCCGGCTCTTCAATAACGATAATATATTTCAAATTAGAACTTACTTTTACGAACCAATATCTGAAAATCCCAGAACAGTTCTTCAGAAATCCTCAACCTCCCCCCCCAGAAAAAAAGCAAAACGATTAAGTTATCCTACCACGCTTCATAATAATGATGATGATGATGATGATGATGATGATGATGATGATGATGATGATGATGATGATGATGATGATGATGATGATGATGATGATGATGATGATGATGATGATGATGATGATGATGATGATGATGATGATGATGATGATGATGATGATGATGATGATGATGATGATGATGATGATCATCATCATCATCATCATCATCATCATCATCATCATCATCATCATCATCATCATAATAATAATAATAATAGAGTAACGAGCAGAAAATTCACCGACACTCGACACCACGCATTTGTTCTCGACTTTCACATTTCTCATTCCTCTCCGAATATCAGAAGCCTTCCTTCGTTACCATACCGGGATGAGAGACAACATTTTCTTGTAATACCCAACACTGTCACAGCAAAAATACAATTCTAAATAAGGGAGAAAAAAAATCCATCCCCACAGCCTACCAGGAATTATCGACACATTGTATAATAATATAATAATACCGGTACTACTACTACTACTACTACTACTACTACTACTACTACTAATAATAATAATAATAATAATAATAAGCGGGTACTCACCGAGATATAGCCGTGGCCAGCGCCCGGGAACAGCTTTGGATCCAGTGTTGACCATGTCCTGAGGAAGTCCCTGACGAAGGGGCTGGACGTGTCCACTATACGGAACCCGGTGATGTTGACGGCACCGTATTCCTTCACGTCACGCTCCCACCTCTCGTCCATCACCTGAGTGGATGGTTATACGTGTGAGTGTAAGAAGGATGGTGAGAGAAAAAGAATTGAGCTAAAATGAGAGATACATGTCAAATTCATTAGTGAGGTGAAGGAAATGATGACGAGAGAGAGAGAGAGAGAGAGAGAGAGAGAGAGAGAGAGAGAGAGAAACGAATAATTATTTAACAGCGAATGCGAGAGATATTGGACAAAGAGGGAAATACTGAGAACTGCGAAAGTGAGAGAGAGTGAGAGAGAGGGAGGATAGAACGAGCAACGGAGGAGGGGAGAGAGAGAAAGACAAGAGGGGTGACAGAGAGAGAGAAAGATGACACGGAAAGCGAGAGGCAGAAACGAAAAACAGGGATGGAGGAAACTGGATATCAGAGAGAGACAGAGAGAGAGAGAGATGAATCCAGAAAGTACAGAAAACAGCGAATGATATGAGAGAGGGGAGTCGGCTGCAAAGTAATACAAAATAATCGTGAGAGAGGGTGTATGGAAGAAGGGAGAGGGAGGGAGAATATACAGGATGATTAGAGAAAGTGAGAGAGAGGAAAGGAGAGGAGTACATTGGGATAAAAGAGGGTTCAATGGAATACGAGAAGTGAGGAGAGAAGGAATGAGGCTATGAATGTAAAAGCGAATACAAAGGGAGATTACAGGGAGAGGAAGAGAAACAATAAAAAGGAATTGAAAATGTGGTGAGAGGGACTGACAGGAGAGCAATACAAAGGAGTTCAAAGGAAGTGTAAAGGGAGGGGAGGAGAAATGGTGCAAGGGAATGCAAAGACCAAGACGGAGTGTACATTAAGATAAGATGGGGCACTACAAAGGGAGTACAAAGGTATACAAAATAAATACAGGAAAGGGAAAACAAATTAAAAATGTACAATGAACAGTGAGAAGGAAGATGAGTGAGGGAATAAGGAGAAAGGAAGACAAAGGAGCACAAATGGATAAGAGGAAGGAGAAGAGTACAAAAGAATACAAAGAACGAGATGGAGTGAAGGGTGAGGAGAAATGGGATATACGGTAACGATCAGTACAAAGGAATGTGAAAGAAGAGGGGTGAAGGGAGGAGAGGCAACGTACAAGAGAGAGAGAGAGAGAGTTAATTAGCCACATTTAAAAATATCACAGACTGGGGAAGAAACGATATCAGAAAATAATGAGAAAAATGCCTGGTAATGAAGAGAAGAAGAAAGGTAATAAAATGAAAGATACAGAGGACGAAAATGAGAAAATACAGAGACAAAAATAAGAATTACGAACTGGTAAAAGGACAACGCAAAAACAGGAAGAAGACAAAGACAGCACGCAAAAATGGAAGAGGAAGGAAAGACAGGAAATGAGAAAGTGGACAGCTAGGAAAACAGACGAGAAAGAAAGAGGACGTTGATCAGAATGAAGAAGAGACACAAAGAGAACACGAGACAAGAAATACGAACATGATGATAACGAAGACGATAACGAGGAGGAGGAGGAGGAGGAGGAGGAGGAGGAGGAGGAGGAGGAGGAAGAGGAGGAGGAGGAGGAAGAAGAAGAAGAGGAGGAGGAGGAGGAGGAGGAGGAGGAGGAGGAGGAGGAGGAAACGTGAAAGAAGTGAAAGTCTAGAGGAGGCACGAAAGGATTAAAGACGCAGAGACCATTACAGTAGACATCAGTAGGCAGACTCTCTCTCTCTCTCTCTCTCTCTCTCTCTCAATTCCATTACTCCCCCCCCAAAAAAAAAAAGGTGAAAGGCAAGTTAATTACAGACAATTACCTAAACAAACATCGCTCTCCTAATTAAAACTAGGTGGTCATCGACTGCCACGGACGTACAGAGGGAGGGACGGATGGGCAGACGGACAAATGTAACAGCTGGACGAACAGACGAAGGGACGGACGGAGGGACAGAGGAATGCACATACGCACAGACAGATGCACGCCTCATAACAACCGTGATTACATACGGAAGCGGCCACTCGACTTCGTGAAATGGATGAAGGTGGCCTCTACTGCCCTCTAATTATCAACCATTATGCTAAGTCTACTAATACCAAGTCGGATCACTTTCCATCAGGGTGCAGGGAGGCGTGGCTCGTGTGTGACGTCAATTGGCTTAAGTACCAGAAAATGTATAAAAGGTCAGACTCAAATTAAACATAAGGGAAAACGAAGAAGGAAAAGAACTGCGGACTCGTTTAACCCTATAATATAGCAGTAGGTTCCCTTACACCGGTAAATCTTCCATCACATCCCCACAACTTCCCTCACACATTTCAGTCCCTTCCCTCCCTTCTCCGGATTGAAAATGTGTCATGAGCTGGTGAGTGGAGCATGCACCCACTCACCACTACGGTCAGGAATCAACTGAACTGGGGTTTCGACTTTGTGCCAGTTGACGTCTCTCCGATGCTCTGCCCCCTGCGCCAGCTTGGAGCCGTTTTAGATGCAAGTGATCCGACTTAGTATTAGTACTAGACTTAGCCATTATGATTTTGTTGGCGGGTGAATGAAGAGAACAAAGAGGGGTAGGGGAAGAACTACTATTTGTGCCATCATTCTTCTTTTTAATATTACTATTATCATCTATACATGAAGCGACCGTTGTCTATCAGTATACGAGTTTATCCAGCTACTAATCCAAGACACATGTACCGATTTCGATGAAGCTCTGTAGGAGCACTCCTTTGCGCTCCAGATTTTCTTTTTTTTAAGTTCCTATGAATATCTTTTTTGTGCATTTATTACCGTTATCCTTCAGAGGTTTGTTTTTTATAAGGCAGCCAACGAAGCCATACGACTGGCTAACAATGTCACAAACATCATGGATTGTCCTTCTGCGATCTTCGAGGATGGTTGTACTAAAGCCCAAGTCACACAGCAGTACGAACCCGCATGAATTGGGATGACTTGCACTTTTCTCGGAATCTGCAAGTCATTGACCGAACCGGCCACGAAAAATCGTCCACACGAACTCCACACAATGGCCATGAACCCCACACAATCGCCACACAATAACCGTAAGAATCACACGAACCTAGTCAGAACAAAACACGATAACAAACGAATTCAACACGAACTCTTCATGCATTCCTCACGAACACACACAGACAATGACCAACCTTAGTCGAAGTTCGTCGTTTTCCACACGAAGTGCACACGAAAACCGTACATTGCACACAAAACGCACACGAATCACACAAATAACTGGAACCACCCACAAATCAAATACGACTGCAATTGTGGCATATATATATCTGGGCACCCTTCATTCCAGCCATTCGATCACCTGCCCCCCTGCCAACCACTACTAGCTGCCATGGAGTCTGTGGAGCTCATCTTCAACAAGTTCACCTACGACGAAGCTGCCACAACCCTAGCCCTCTACACCCGCATCAAATCTAACAATAATCTGCTGAGTTTGTACCACCTACTACTACTCATGAGATGACGGAGCAGGAGGCAACAACAAAGTGCGATCACATTGGGTGCGGGAATGGATCGTCGAACGATCTCAACATGGCCACTATGAAGCCCTTCTATCTATCTATCTATATACCTAGGCTGCTTCCCCCAAGGAAAGGGAGGCAGCCGAGACAGGACGACTCACTCTCCATTTACTCATCCATTCAAACACATTCATTCGCATCTTAGCCCCAAAGGGGAGAACGGACAGATCCTCACCGCACCACACCGCACAAGGGTCAACTGCGCAATGCAATCAGTGACATCCGCAGCAGGGCCCGACAGCAGAACTGGTTTACCCCTGCCACATCATAACAGACCCATCCCCTTACCCGCACCTGACCTGACTAGCTGATCAGACCAAATGCGGGAGAATATCCCCTCAGGGCTGCGTCATCACTTATTCATTCACAATTTCTCTCCATTTATTTCTGTCATGCACAGCCACTCTTCCTTGCTCAACAGACATCCCTCTCGCATCCAGCGCTCTCTTCACACTGTCCATCCATCCTATTCGTGGTCTTCCTCTCAGCCTTACACCTCTCACATCAGATCTAGTTATCTTTTTCACCAATTGCTCATTATCCATTCTCTCCATATGCCCAAACCATTGCAACACCCTCTGCTCAACTCTACCAGCCATCTCCCGAACAACTCCAGTTCTCCTTCGCACTTCATCATTTCGCACTCGATCCATACGCGTCACTCCACACATACTCCTCAGACATCTCATCTCCATTACATTCAAACTTTTCCTCTCTGCTACACCCATATTCCATGTTTCATCCCCATATAATGCAGTCGGTACCACAACACCCTCATACAGCCTTCCCTTTACATCCATTCTAAGCGAACGACATTTAAACACTTTTTTCATTCCTCCCAGCACCTTTCCTACTTCATTTATTCTAAACTTCACTTCTGCATCTATTCTTCCATCCACAGCAACATGTGACCCTAGATATTTAAAACAATCTACCTCCTCAAGCAACTCGCCATTCAAAACTATATTCATCCCCCTACCATCTATCAACCTCGTACACTTCATCACTTTACTCTTATTCTCATTTACTTTCAATTTCCTCCTTTCACACACCCTTCCAAACTCCTCTACCAACTGTCTCAATCTCTCCTCTGAATCAGTCACCAGTGCAGTATCATCTGCAAACAGCAGCTGCTTCAGATTCCACTCTCCTCCATCAACATTTACCAGACTCAGACCACCTAAAACTCTTGCATTCACCTCCCTTACAACACCATCCATGTAAATATTAAACAACCAAGGCGACATCACACATCCCTGTTGCAGCCCCACTCTCACGGGAAACCAATCACTCACAGCATTTCCCACTCTTACACACGCTCTACTATTTACATAAAAACTTTTCACCCCTTTTAGTAACCTACCATCAAGTCCATACATTCTTAAAACAGTCCACAAAGCCTCCCTATCAATTCTATCATACGCTTTCTCTAAATCCATAAATGCCCAAAACACATCCTTGCCTTTCGCTAAATACTTTTCACACACTTGTCTCACAGCAAACACCTAATCAACGCATCCCCTCCCTCTCCTAAAGCCACACTGCTCATCACTAATCACTCCCTCTGTACCCTCTCTAACTCTCATAATTAACACTCTACCATACACCTTACCTACAACACTCAACAGACTTATACCCCTAAAGCTAGTACATTCATACTTATCACCCTTGCCTTTATACAACGGAACCACACAAGCACTTGCCCAGTCAACTGGCACCATACCTTTCTCAAAGCACACATTCAACAATCTTACTAACCAGTCAACAATAGTCACTCCACCACCCTTCAGGCATTCCACAGCACACCCATCCATACCTGCAGCTTTCCCTGTTTTCATCTCCTTTACTGCCTTCTCCACTTCCTCCTTCGTGATCAAAGAATCATTCAACTCTCCCAACACATTTATTCCTTGCACCCTTCCATCCGCCACAATCTCAGCCACCCTTTCCTCCTCTACATTTAACAATCTTTCAAAATACTCTGCCCATCTCTTCCTTACTGCATCTATCTCATTTAACATCCTTCCATCCTCTGCTTTTACTCGTTCTTCCTTCCCAGACTCTCCCTTTCGCACCCTTTTCATCTCCTTCCAAAACATTTTCTTATTCTGTTGAAAATTCTCTGTCAGCCGCCTACCCCACCTCTCATCTGCTGCCACTTTAGCATCACGCACAGCCCTTCTCGCTCTATTCCTCTTTTCCTTATACCTCTCATATGACATCTCATCCTTCCTCTGCAGCCACACTTCATATGCACGTCTCTTCTCAGCCGCAGCCATACTTACTTCCTCGCACCACCATTCACTTCCTTTTCTTACACCACCACCCACCCGTCTCACACCACACACCTTTTCTGCATGACCCACCACAGCACTCTTAAACAACTGCCATTCCTCCTCCACGCTGCCATTTTCCCGACCTTTCACTGCTTTCCACTCATCTTTCAATTTCCCCTGATACTCTATCTTTTTCTATCTTTTATCCAACTCACTCATTTTCAAAACCTCCCTGCCACACCTAACCCTCCTAGCTCTCACCCATCTCTTACCTACTCTTAACTTTCCCTCCACCAGGTAGTGGTCAGACATACCTCCACCCTCCCCTCTCAGAACTTTCACATCCAACAATCTTCCTATTACATTCGTAGACACAACCACATAGTCCATCAAGGCTCTATCAACAACCCTTCCACCCTCCTGTCTCACCCATGTATACTTATAAATATCTTTCTTCTCAAACAGCGTATTCCCAATCACCATCTCTCGCTCAACACACATCGCTATCATTCGTTCCCCATTTTCATTTCTTCCAGGCACACCATGCATACCAACTACACCTTCAACTGCTACATTTCCCACTCTAGCATTCAGATCTCCCATCATTACCACATTCACATTCGCTCCAAAACTCTGCAGACACTCATCAACATCATTCCAGAAAGACTCCCTCTCTTGTTCATCCCTTTCACTACCAGGCCCATATGCACTCACAAACACCCACAACTCAAGTTCAAATTTCGCTTTCACCCACATCAGTCTCGATGACACCTCCTTCCATTCAATCACACATTGCTGTACTTCCGGACTCACTAACAAGGCCACACCTTCTCTTGCCCTTCCTCTATCAACACCTGACAATCTTCCATTCACACTTCCAAACATAGATTCCCCCTTCCCTTTCATCTTCGTTTCACTCAAAGCTAACACATCCAACTTTCTTCTCACAAACATTCTCCCAATCTCCTCCCTTTTAGCCTCAATCGTACTACATCCACGCACATTCATAGACCCAATCTTCAGGGTATGGGGATAACTCCATCCCCGATCCCTTTCTCTGGCCTGTCTCTTTTTAGGAACTAAAAAACAGAGGAGGGGGTCCCTAGTCCCCTCACCCCGCCCCTTTTAGTCACCTTTTACGACACGCAGGGAATACGGTGGCAGTATTCTTCCTAACACAACCTGGCCGCAGAGTAGTAGTACCACCCCATAGTGTGGCCAGGTTGTGTCCCCCCCGCCACAGGGGGGGACACAACCTGACCCTTATCGACCCTTATCGACAGTGACCAGACCACCTACAGGAGCTTCATGAAGATGGATGAGGCATTGTTCAAGGAGATCCTCGAGTGCCTTACACAAAGGATCCAGAAGCAGGAGACCAACATAAGGATGCCCCTGGAGCCTGGTCTATGTCTTGCTATGACCATCCACTTCCTGGCCACAGGGGAGTCCTACAACAGCATGGCCCTTAACTTCAGGGTGGCCCCCAACATCTCTATTATGGTCCAAGAAACTTGTGAGGCCATCACAGAGGAGTTTATGGAGGAGGTCATCGTATGCCCATCGACCCCGGTATTGGAAGAAGGTAGTAGAGGGCTTCTACAACAAGTGCCACGTCTGACCCACTGTTGCCGTGGCTTCTGCGGATTCGCACCAAATTCGAGTGAGTCATGCGCAAGTGGAGTGCGTCACATGTGGACTTCGTTTTTTTTGTGCAAGGTGAGTGCAATTCGGATGGTATTCGTCCTACTATATAGTTAAAGGAGATACTTATACGAATAATCGGATTCATTTCATGTGCTAGTGTGTTGCAGTTCGAGTGCTGATTGCATGGTTCGTTTGCACGTTGAGGACGGAATTCGTCCTATGGGGAAAGCTTACTCAATTAATCAGGTTCCATTTGGTTGCCAGACTAGCCCAATTCCTGTGCTAATTGTGTGATTCGTGTGCAAGTTGAGTGCCATCTGGACGACATTCATCCTAAATGTGGCTGGGGTTAAGATTCACACGAATAATCGGCTTCAGTTTGTTTGGCATTCTGATGTAATTTGAGTGATATTTGTGTGGTTCGTTTTAATTTCGGTCAAAGATAAACTGGCTGAAATGAGCCGAATCACAACAGATCTCTACACAAATCACACGAACGTCAAACAAACGTTACACGAATCCAGGACGAAAAAATTTAACTTTTTTTTCCCACGAACATTTGCCTAAAAAATAACTAGTCTCTTATATTTTTGCCAAACTTTGCTACGTCTCAGACACCCGCCAGACCCACCCACGACTCTCCTGAATCAAGAAACGAATAGAGGCGAATATAGGTGAATTTTGGGCGAACCATAAAAATCTGAATTTTTTTGCAAGTCATCCTGATTCGTGGCTGTTCATACTGCCATGTGACGTGGGTTTAACTCTGGTCACATTGTCAGGAGCTAAACTGGTGGAAGGGTGACCAAAACGTGCACCATCTGTTAATGTTTGTCCATTTTTAAAATGCCTAAACCAGTCATAGGTTTGTTTAACCCCAAAGCACTATCACCAAATGTTTGTTTTACCATTTAATGAGTTTCTGCCATGCTATTCCCGAGTTTCACAAAACTTGATGCACAGACGACTCTCCTGAATCAAGAAACGAATAGAGGAGAATATAGGCGAATTATGGGCGAACCGTAAAAATCTGATTTTTTTTGCAAGTCATCCTGATTCGTGGCTGTTCATACTGCCGTGTGACGCGGGTTTAACTCTGGTCACATAGTCAGGAACTACAGTAAACTGGTGGAAGAGTGACCAAAACGTGCACCATCTGTTAATGTTTGTCCATTTTTAAAATGCCTAAACCAGTCAAAGATTTGTGTAACCCCAAAGCACTGTCACCAAATGCTTGTTTTACCATTTTATGAGTTTCTGCCATGCTATTCCCGAGTTTCACAAAAACTTGATGCACACACGTTGCCCTTTCACATCCTCCATTATTTAGTTTTAAAAATTTGCAAACTAACCCAAGCACAACAATAAAAGCACAAAAACATTCAGCAAATGCATCTACCCTGCACAATGCCACTTGACACAGTAACAAGCAAAGGGTGCATACACCGCCACCTAGCATCCACACACCGTATGACAAGCAGTTTCTGACCTGTTTTCAAATTTCAGAAACTTCTGGGTAGCAGCTCGCAGTCTGCTATCTTATCCAGGAAGTACTCTTTTTGAGTCTCCAAGTGGCATCTAACAACCCATTCCATTCCACATATGCACTCAAATTTATAGACTCGGGATTAAATAAAAGGCAATAAATATATATATATATACTGAAATTACCACTCTTTTTACTACACTGTGTGTGCGTGACTCAGGGAAGGAAAGAAACACTTATGAACGTTCCTTTAAAAACTCATAAATCTTTATCTTCCTCTGAAGGTGAAGGGAAGCATGAATATATAAATAAACACATAAATATGGCACTAGACTCAAAGTGGTTAGTAGTTTTCTACTAACTGAAGAGGGAAGATTGTGAGATTCAGATACAGTTATAGCAATGTTAGCTGGTTGTAGATGGCGTCCATGGGGAGGACTGATATGACAATGAACAGAAAGATTTGGATGATGGTGTTAGAAAGAATGAGTTGAATATGCTCAGAACGGTCAACAAAATTTTGATTACCCACGACAAGAATGAGGGAAGACTGATAGTGTTTGTAGATGAATTTAACTGTGCATCTGGAGAGACTGAGCTTGGACTGCCGGATGGATCAACGAAAGGGTTAACTTTTTCTACCTGGGTTGCACTTAACACCTTAAGATGATGAGAGCCACTGGGTCACACAGAGGACGTAACATCAGTGCCTACCTGATGTAACAAAGAGGTGTAGCGAGAGACCATCCATTTGTGAGGTGATGTTAAAATACTGAGAGAAGGTCTGGGGCCCAAACTGGGATGTGGTCAAGACAGGGTTAATGAGTAGGGAAGACTATGGGGACGGAACATGGAAGCCGAAGAACAGGAACGGTAGATTGAGGAAGGGGCGGAGGCATATAAGTTTCAGAAGTTACTATGTACGATGAACAGGTGGACAGTTGTGGAAGTATGGGACTTGAGGTGGGAATTGGACGAAACTAAAGAGGTGAGTAGAGGTTGGGAAACAGTAGGAAGAGCCAGAGAAATATCAGGAAGAGAAGCCAGGATTGTCATCAGGGTCAAAACTTCAGCAGAACCTGGGTAGGGGGAAGTGGAGACAATTTCCTTAACAAATAGATGGTAAGGAAAAGGCTCAACATAACTGTTGAAAAAGAAAGGATCCCGTCGGCAGAACCCAGAGTCTAGAGGCCCGGCAAACTACCCAAGCTGGGGCCAAGTTCCAAGCAAGCACTCCCTGCCCTACCCAAGAATGGATAGCAACACTGTGTGGGAGAGGAGAGTCTCTCAGCACAATGCTGAGCCACTGGCCAGTGGTCAAGAGTCCCACCACAAAGCAATCGTACCCACGGATCTGCAGCTGTAGCTTATCAGCAGTTCTGCCTACGCAGAGGTCCGCACACCGGGGTGGTGCAGAACCATTATGGTCCCCACAATTGGCCAGACCAACAGCACACAGGTACACCCTAATCCTTACGCTGTAACATCCTAAAGGCCATTGATGAAATTTTGACGAATGTGGAAAATTCCACTCTATTTAAAGCTGAAGATGAAACAGAGAGGATGGGAGAAAAGGAAAGAAGCACCAGTAAAAGAAAAGGGCCTTGCAAAACTAGTTGGGGCATCAATGGGGACTTAAGTAGAGGGGAAAGGGCAGAACAGAGTCGAGACGCAAATGCGGCGTCCACCCAGCAACCAAACCTGTACACACTGTGGGGCCTATCAAGGTACCCTGCTATACTCCCCCACACATTGTCTCATTTGACGTCTCCGAAGTCCCCACGACGACACCGATCAAGGAAACGGGAGGAACAGCCATCTTCTGCTACATGGAGGAGAAAACTTAGCAGCCCAGATGACGGGAGAGTAATTCCTCCCTCTCTGCCCCCCCCCAGGTGGTGGGGGGGGGGCAGAGAGCAACAGGTGGTGCTGAGAGAGGAGGGACAGATATTAGATTTTAAATATCATAGATACAGCCCTATTGATGAGAATTTTACTGCCGTAAACATTAAAAGTCTGCTTATCTTAAACCATACAGTTAATTTATTAGACCCGCCCACGACCACCACAGTATTTTATTTTCTAATTTATCTTTAATTAGTGTTAGGTGGAGTGCTCCACGGCATTCACTCGTACTTTATTCTAAACACGTCACGGCGATGACGTTTTGATTAAATTTTTGCTACTTCAGATGATTTATTCAGCTTCATACAGACCTTAGAGCTAGAGGAGTTAGAACGTTCATTAACTTGTCACAAGGGCTGGGGTCAATTCATTTTTGTCAATTCAATTCAGTTGCAAATAAAAATAAAATTTGAATTAATCAATTTCAATTCAATTCATTCGTTAAAAAAAAAAAAAAATCTTCAGATCCAATTCAATTAATTATGGTCGACATTTCATTCAATTAAAATGTTTTCAATTCAAAATCAGTTTTAATCTTCCCAGTACCATTAATCTAGCGGGAAGAAAGGTTTCAAATTATTTTTATCCTTCTTTGTGACAGCAAACTTTATATATTACTGTTTATTTGAGTATGCTGTAAGTTATATAGTGTACAATAATGAATTCGCATAATACAGTATAAAATAGTATTTTATCAAGTCGGTCATCAATTCAGTTCACTGATATCAATTCCAATTCAATTCAGTTAATTTTAATTTAATATTTTTCACAATTTCAATTCAATTCCAGATCACAGTTTTTAAAACCAATTCCACTTCGATTCCAATTCAACTCATAACTGACCTCAGCCGTGCCTGTCGAAATGGTTAATTTACTAAGTCGGCTTTCCTAAGAACACATATATCACCCTTTTTCACAGACTGGCCAAAAAGAAGGGATTATTTGCGTTCTTACTATCACAGTACGGTTTTCTTATAGTTTTTATTTACTGATTTTTTTATTTACTTTGATATTTTCTAAGGGGGTGGGGACTATGTACATGATACTATTGGAAAAACTGTTTTTTACGATTGTCGATTTTCTCTCTCTCTCTCTCTAACCATTACTCAATTTCGTAAACTGATTCCATAGCACTGATTAATAGTATCTGATCCCTTCACTACGATGACATTTTCAATACTGTTTTTGCTACTTTCAGATAACGCTGGAGAGAGACGCCTTCACGTGGTGGCACCGATAGGACTGGGTGGCTTCGCTGCCTGATTATACAAACGTCCCTCAGATCCCTCCCTATCCCCGAGAGGCTGCAGGATTGGGGCAGCTTCAGACTGCTGTAAACTGTATTCACATCTCAGATGAACCTGGGGATACTGCTACTGTTACTACCATCACTACTACTACCACTACTACTACTACTACTAGATGGCTTTATTCAGCCATACTTAATTTCCCCGACAAACCACACATCACTGATTATATTTACTCCTGATGCGAATGAAAGGGACGGAAATAAATCCATCAGTAATCAGTCGTCTGTTTGTGGATAACACCACAGCACGGTTTCTCATCAGCATATTTCTCTCTCTCTCTCTCTCTCTCTCTCTCTCTCTCTCTCTCTCCCTCTCTCTCTCTCTCTCTCTCAATTTTTTCTCTTCTCCCTCCCTCTCATCTCTTTCAGTGCATCCCTCTTCCTCTCATTTCCGTCTTATCTCCCACACCTGTGTCACAATCTTGTTCTCTTTCTTCCTTATCTGTTATCTTCATTATCGCAGTGTTCTCTTCCATCTCACCTCTCTCCCAAAGCCTCCTGCTAACTCTCCTTTCTTCCTCCCAAAGATATTGCCTTCATCCTTGCCTTTCCTCATCTCTCTTTGTCTCTCCACTTCAAAGCCTCGCTCGTCCTTTCCTTTTCTGCTTATCTCTCATACATAACATTATTTCCTTGTTCCTCTCCTTCTTCCTTCCATGTCTACATCTTCCATCACTGCCGTCCTCTACACTCCTCCTCCCCCTTCCTCCATCAAATCGTTTCTCTTTTCTCCCCAACCCTCCCCTGCCCCACAGCATTCCTCTTCCCCTCCTTTTTTTCTTCGCTCCCACCCCTCTCTTCATCATCACTTCTACTTACATCACTGGCTTCATCTCTCTCTGTCTCTCTGTCTCTCTCTCTCTCTCTCTCTCTCTCTCTCCATCAAAGCAATTCTCGTCATCTCATCTGCTTAACTCATACATCTATATCACTGTTTTCCTCTTCCTTTCTCTCTCTGCTATATCCCTCACATTATCGCTTTCCTCTTCTTTCTCTACCTCCAGTCTTCATCACCGTCTCCTTTCACTCTTCCTTCTCTCGCTATCTCCCATCTACATTGCTGCTGTCTTCTCTCAATTTCCCATCTCTCATCTTCACCAAACCCCCTCTCCTCCCCCCCCTTTCGTTCGTTCCTTCCTTTATCTTTTCCTCCATCACCGCTCTCCTCTTCTATCTTCTCTTCCATACCTTTCATGTCCATAAAAAACACTCTCCTTCTCCTCATTATCTCTCTCTTTCTCCTCCCTCCTTCTTTCCTTCATCTTTCTCATTTCCTTCATTTCTCCTCCTTTCCTTTCTCTTTCTATTTCCCTCCCTCTCCCACCTTCTTCCCCCCCTCTTCCATCATCGCCTACCGAATTTCTCACCGTCCTAACCATCTTCTTAATCGACTCTCTTCTCCCTGGATCCAATCTTCAAGTCTCTCTCTCTCTCTCTCTCTCTCTCTCTCTCTCTCTCTCTCTCTCTCTCCTGCCCTTCTTCCTTCATTCTCTTTCCCATCCTTACCTCCTTTTTCCTCCCTCTTCCTCTCATTCCGTTCCCCTTCCCTTCTTTCCTCCCTACATCCTTGCCCATCATCTCCCAAGTATTCTCCCTTCCCACCTCACTAATTAACTTCAATCTCCACCTCAATTACCAGTAAGAAAGGTGAATATTAAGGCGAAATGGGCAAAATAAATCGCTTTGGAAGAGGTGTTAATACAGCCAAGCAAACGAGAATACGACGCTGTTAAGTTGACCGGAAATTTCGTGATGCGCCCTCCTCAGCGATTTGTTTTGCTTATCACATCTAAGTAGTAGTCGTCGTCGTCGTCGTCGTCGTCGTCGTCGTCGTCGTAGTAGTAGTAGTAGTAGTAGTAGTAGTAGTTGTTGTTGCTGTTGTTGTTGTTGTTGTTGTTGTTGTTGTTGTTGTTGTTGCTGCTGCTGCTGCTGCTGCTGCTGCTGCTGTTGTTGTTGTTGTCGTAGCAGCAGCATTAGTTTAGTAGTAGTAGTAGTGGTAGCAGTAGTAGTAGTGGTAGTAGTAGTAGTAGTAGTAGTTGCACACAAAAGGAATGAACAAGAAAAAAAATAGAAATTATCAAGAAAGGATCCAACATGTGGACCACGGTCGATTCACTGCCCTTGTGTTCACGACATCAGGTGGGATGGGTCCAGAGGCAGTGAGATTCTATTCGAGACTGACAGAGGTTCTTTCTGAGAAGAAACGCCAACCGCAGAGTTGTGTTATGGTCTGGATGAGATGTCAACTGTCATTCTCCCTCGTGAGGTCTGCTCTGCTATATCTCAGAGGCACAAGATCATCAGCCCTCAGGCCTGTCTCTATGGCGGGTATGGATTACGAAGCTACAGTGGTCGAGAGTCGCATAGACCAGCGACTCCAATAGTTTAAAGTCTTTATGTACACTGTAATATTAATAAATATAAAATAAAATAATAGTAATAGTAGATGGTTGGTAACCACAGCCGTTGGCGTGCTTGGGGCCAACGGATTGTAATATGAGGGTTAGTGTTAACCTTCACATTACAACTCCAAATGGTGAACTGTATTAGCAAGGTTGGTTTTGATCTTCAAAATATAATTCCCCAATGGATGGAGGTTATTTTATTTTAAAAAAAAAAGGTAGTAGTAGTAGTAGTTGTTGTAGTAGTAGCAGTAGTACAGGGTGGGTCATAAATAGCACTCCACTAGAAACTCGTCTGATGGTATTTTGTTTGTTGTGGGAACGGCTCAGTCTGCTGGCGTGAGAGTGGGTGTAGCAGTGGAGCAGGAAAAGAATAAATGATCCAGGACAGACACTGACAACTAAGGATCAAGCACTACGATGTCTCCTGTGCATCTTGTGGAGGTTACTGAACCAACATGTGTACATATTAAACAGATATACATACCTTAAGAAAAACTATGGTGTAAGATGTAACATAAATCGCTTACGTATAGGAGTTACGAAAGATGTAAAACAAACAGTTTAGAAAGAGGTGTTACGAAAGGTTTAAGATGGGGAATAAATCTTTTAGGAAGGGAATTTATGGAAGGTGTAAAATGTACAACAAATCACTTGAGAAAGGAAGTTATGAAAGGTGTACGATGTAAAAGAAATCGCTTAGGGAGAGAAGTTATGAATGAAGTAAGATGTAGAATAAATCGCCTAGGGAGAAAAGTTACTAAAGGTTTAAGATGCAAAATAAATCGTCTGGGAAGAAGAATTATGAAATTATTTAGCGAACGAAAATACAAGTTCCAATTTCCACCTCTTAAGTGGCAATAAAACTGAGGTGGTTGGCTGTGTGACTCAAAGATAACGGGATTTGGGTAAAGAGGTGGATTTGGGTAAGGTGATGAGCGGGAAGAATATGATCATAAAAGATAAGGGTAGGTGATAAGTGATAAGGATAGAGGGACTTAGGTAAAGTGATATGAGGCAAGAGTGAGAGGAAAAATGATACGGATACAGGGACTTAGATGGAGTTACTGCAGGCAGGAGTGAGATGATAAATGATAAGGGTAGAGGAAGTTAGGTGGTAAGAGGCCGAAGTGATGTGATAAATGATAGACAGGTGAAGAGAGTATGGAGAAACAGGTGAGAGACACACTTATAAACTGTTCGAGAGCCAATAAAGGGTGTAAGGTTGGTAAGCTGACGAGGAGGCAGGTGTGAGATGATACATCATGAGGGATGGAGGTTCGGGGTAAGACGTGAACGTGGATAAAGAAATTATGAAGGAATAATACAAGGGATGTAAAACAGAAAAGGTGAATGTGGAGAGAATGATGACGAAGAATAAATGGGAAGCAAAACAGAAAAAGGTGAATGTGGAGGCAGGGGGAAATGAAGAATAATAAATGAGATGTAAAACAGAAAAAGATGCATTTATGTCTGTTGGAAGCACGAGTCATTATGAGGCACTAGGAGACATGGGGTGAAAGGAATTAAAATAAATGTAAGGTGATAACGGAACGATTAAAAGGGGGTCAACAGATAAACAGATAGGTTTATGCCTATCGAGAGGACAAGTCTTTAAGGTGTACAAGAAAAGAGAGGGTGAAGATACAGGGAAGCTGCAGTGGTGAGGATGGCGTCGTAAATGCAAATAAAAAGGTATGAAGACTGGTGTTAATTTTCTCCTTGACCACGAACGGCAACAGTCGATGTTATATCCAAATCCCCAGTCACACTGCTGAAGAGGGACAAGGGGTAAATAAAGTAAGAGAGGTATGGGATGGTAAAGAAGGAGCTGAGGTGGCGTGATGACAAGCTGTACTCATGACGGGAGACAAGAACAACGGAGGGAGTGTGAGGCGTGGAGGAAGATAGGAATGTGAGTATGGGTGGTGGGTGGGAGTCGTATTGTGAAAAGGGTGGATTTGGGTTAGGGGAGAGAGTAAGATTATGAGAGAGGATGGGGATGGTGGTACTCACAAGGCCGGACATAAGGTAGTGGTAGTTGCGTCGACATATATGCACGTCCCTTACATGGCCAATGATAAGACTCTTGGCCATCTCAGTGCTGCAGTCCAACACCACGTACTTTTGGGTCCACCTGAAAGAAGAGAGTGGGAAAGACTTACAAGTCATTATACATATTAATGGGCTCGGCAACTGAAAGATCTGCAATTGAATATATAGGGCAAATAACAATGTGCTCGGCTAATGAAATACTTGTAAGTGAATATAAAGGGAAAATAATAATGTGCTCGGCTAATGACGATTTACAAGTAAATACAGAGTAAATTATAATGTCCTTGGTTACTGAAAGATTTACACGTTAAATTACAAACAAATTAATATGTGCTCGGCTGTTGTTTTCTATATATATACAGTTGGTATAAATATCGATTGACTTCCTTACGATATATAAGGAGGAAAAGTAAAGATCTGAAAATCCAGCAATGCAACCTTCGGAACCAAACAGTCTTTCCAGAATATAATGCTGGGTTCCGTATTGATTCGATTCTAAAGCTGAGCGATATTTCTGTCCGCAAGTGTAATTATTCTTTTAATTCGCTATTCACATATCGGTTATACATTTCGCAATTTTCTCATATTTCAGAACCTGGACTTTCGTGTATCGCAAGTAAATTTGAGACATATTTACTTTTCACATCAAGGTCAAAGTCTGGCATTATACCTTTTTCAATCTCCCTGGAAGAAGAGGGGGGGAATACTTCCTCAGTATCTGCTTGTTGTAAGAGGCGACTACAAGAGATCCTTCTGTCTCCAATATTTCTCTCCTTACTGTCCTCCTCTTCTGCCCAACCTCTCCACCTGATATTCCTGTATTTCCCACGGCCTTAATATTCCATCTAACAGGTTACACATCTGGCTTCATGACATGCATAGTATAAGGATCTCCCATTGACGCTGACGCTTGTTTACTTCCTGGGTCAAGCCTTTAAGCAAACTCACCTATCAAGTCACTACTACGCCAAGACCACTTCAACGCCAACGCCAATTCAAAGCCAAAACCACTTCGACACAATGATAATTTCAAAGCTAAGGTCACTTGGACGCCAACATCACTTCAACGCGATGACCACTTCCATGTCAAGACCACTTCCATGTCAAGACCACTTCCATGCCAAGACCACTTCCATGCCAAGACCACTTCAATGCCAAGGCCACTTCAATGCCAAGACCACTTCAATGACAAGACCACTTCAACGCCAAGACCACTTCAATGCTAACATCACTTCAGTGCCAAGACCACTTCCATGCCAAGACCACTTCAACACCAAGACCACTTCAACACCAAGACCACTTCAACTCCAAGACCACTTCAACGCCAAGACCATTTCTACATCTTCCCCATTTCTATTCCACTGCTAGTCATATATCTGCTCTAAATTAATATCATATGGTCTTTGTTACCTGGTACAAATAAATTCATTCCAGTCTCTTTCAAACCCTTTTTAATGAACTAAAAAAGATGTTCCGATGATCTGCTACATTCGAATACATTTTTTAAAAGTGCTGAATATATTCATTATTACTATTATTATAATTATAATAATAATAATTATTACTATTAATATTATTATTATTATCATTTTTATTATTATTACTATTATTATTATTATTAATCATTATTATTATAATAATAATAATAATAATAATAATAATTATTATTATTATTATTATTATTATTTCACTCTCATTTTAAATGTTCTCTTTCATCTTCAGTGTCGGGACCAACTGCCTTGCCCCAGGCTCCTATGCTCCTTATTGGGTAATGTAGGATTGGATGATGGATGGATGGTTGGATTAATATTATTATTATTATTATTATTATTAATATTAAATAATAACAACTAGAAATCTGAAATTTCTGAAGCAATATTGAGAGAACTTCATATTCAGGAAAAATGCTTTTATTATCATTGCAGACCTAATATTAGGGGACTTATGGTATGACTCAAAATCTATACGGATTCTGACCTGTGACCCTGAAATCAAGATCAAGGTCATTCATACTAAGCAGATCATGTTCACTCATGACCAACTACACTTCCACCGAGTTTGGTCAAAATCGGCCAAATACTTTCAGATTTAGCACTTTCAGGCATGAAACGCCCATTTTGATTTTCCTTAACATCTCAGAAAGTATTTGTTGGATCTCAATATCATACCCAGTTGCACTAGTATATGCTGATGACTACATACTGGAACATTTGCAAAGCAATCAATCCAGTGGTTTTTGCTGCGCAGGAGAGAAACAACCGAAAAAAATAACACTGCGCTTGTCTAACGCTAGTGCTAGGAAAAAGTATTTGTGTCAAAAGAGGCCTGCAATCAAGTACCATCACTCAAAAAAATTTGAAGTCTCTAACTCGAACGGTCTTGGAATGCCAGCCTTCTAGATCTCCCCCCCCCCCAGAAAAAAAATCTACAATATCAATAAGAACTCCACAGAATGTGAAGTTCTTAGTATTAATGATTATAATAATAAAACTGAAAACCTGGAAAAGGCTGTACTTTCCAGTAAATACTTGAGAATCAAAACTATCTATTTTTATTTAAGGAGGTTGATCACACTGCGTTTACAACACTTTGGCTGGTATTCACGGTAGTTAAGGAAGCTCCCTAATCCCTCTTCCTTAGTGATTTATTTGTGGATATGGCTGGCTAATATCATTTTGTGCGCAGTTCATGTAAAATATAGTGGTACTAGAATTATTTAAGCAATGCAGTAAAGGACCGCAGCATATAACTGGCAAGATAATTTACTTAGAAGGAGGTGCTAGGGAGCCTCCTTAACCTACAAGAATACCGGCCTAGGTCACTGGGAGGTTGAGACAGACAGGAAGATCATTCTAGGACTTACTTGTTGCATTTTTGAGGGACAGAACATCGGTTAACTTTTGGATTAAATATATGGCAGAAAAGGGATGACAGTGATAATAAAAATATAAACTTTTTTTTTTCATTATAAACGTTTGAACAATTTTAAGATAATATTGTATATGGCATTTCGAACTACCTAAATATTACGAATTTATTTATGAATACAACAAGCTAAGCACTTACCCCTCCCTCAGTATGAACATCTTTTTTTCCAAGTCTGTTCTTACCACTTCCATATTATCTGATTCAGCAATGGGTGACAACAATCGTAGTACAGGGGTTAACCACGTCGGCCTGATGACGCAGTTCATATTCTATTCTTCCAAAATTCAGTTGGTGCTGTAGTGGGACGCCTTCATGTGGTGGCACCGATTATAACCAGGTGGCTTTCACTGCCCTGTTATACAAACGTCCCTCAATTACCCCCTTATCCCCTGAAAGGAGGATGGTGTGCTACAGGAGGGAAACTTCAGCTTGCAGTCCACTGGGTTCATGTTTCAGATCAACCCGGAGCCACCAGCACCACCACCACTAACACCAACAAAACCACCAACACCACCACCACCACCACCACTACTACTACTGCTACTAGTGCCACCTTCAGATGATTTTATTCAACTCTGGAAAGAAGTCATCCATCTTTCACGGAGGAGATAAAGGCAAATCCACCTTAGGCGCGGGTCTGTTGTAAAGGAGATAAGGGAGCCACTCTATCCCCATTAAGAAAAAACTGCAGGGAAATTCCAGTGTCGTTACTTGAGCCCTGTGTCTCAGCGGGAGGCAACACGCAAGAGCACGCACGCACACAATCTCACACACATACAAACTAACAAAGAGCACACACACACACACACACACACACTAGATAAGTGCACACACTCACGCGCAGGAGCACAGCCCTAGATATATATAAAAACTACAAAAAAGTACACACGCACATACACGCACACAACCTCTGACATATATACAAACTAGCAAAGAGCACACACGCACACAATCTCACACACATACAAACTAACAAAGAACACACACACACACACACATTAGAAAAGTGCACACACACACACGCAGGCGCACAGACTTAGATATATATAAAAACTACAGAAAAGTACACACGCACATGTACGCACACAACCTCTGACATGTATACAAACTAGAAAAGAGCACACACGCACACAAACTCGGACACATATACAAAGCAAGGTCCAAGGACCTTGATACAAAGTAGATGGCACTCAGAGAGCATGCCTCCTCCAACGCCAGTTAAATTTTTTTGTACTTTCCGTTGTAATTCTTTCCCTACAAGAAAAGTACTTTTACAGTCTCATTTTTCATTTAATTCTAAGGTCTTAGTCTGCCCTGTTACAAAATCTCGTGCGAACATACCTGCGCCATCGCCAGTAAAAATTCTGATTTATTCCTCCATTAGGATCCTGATCCACATCAAAGTCTAATCAACCCTTCTATGACCCATTGCCCACCTATCCACAGCACTTCACTGGAATCCGATAACAACCTTTTGTCATAACTTGCAAACACACACACACACACACACACACACACACACACACACACACACACACACACACACACACAAGCACACACAAACGCAACGCACACACAAACGCAACGCACACACAAACAACCGCACGCGCATACACACACGTACAAAACGGCACTCCTATGTAGATGGTTTGCCTTGCTTTCCGGGTCCGTCGATACCAACCTTGCTTTTCTGGAACTTTCTCCGCCTTATCTCCCTCGCGTCGATCTAGCCTATCTTGACTATCTCGTATTTATCGTCAGTTTTCTGTGTTGCTTACGTGAATCTCTCTCTCTCTCTCTCTCTCTCTCTCTCTCTCTCTCTCTCTCTCTCTCTCCAACTGTCAACTCCTTCAGAACGAGTCAGGGTCGATCCTTCTTTCCCGCACAAGAAAAAAAAAATCACAGCAAAAAAACGGGTTAAAGCAAAGGCCTGGAAACGTAATGAGTTATGGGCAGTACATCGTTGTGTGTGTGTGTGTGTGTGTGTGTGTGTGTGTGTGTGTGTTTGGGGGGATGGGGAAGGGGTCTCCTAATGCTGCTACAGTCCTCTGATCTTTGTAATAATATGCAATCAGTTGTCAACGGACTAAGCACCGTATTCCATGTGGCACGGGACATTTATCACCTTTCTATACGCAACTCATTCTGCACATTACATATTACCTTTTTCTTTTATGATATTCACATCGCTTTAACACACACACACACACACACACACACACACACACACACACACACACACACACACACACACACACAAATATATACTGTATATATATAAATACACATATATATACATATATATATATATAAATATATATATATATATATATATATATATATATATAGAGAGAGAGAGAGAGAGAGAGAGAGAGAGAGAGAGAGATTAATATATATATATATATATATATATATATATATATATATATATATATATATATATATATATATATATATATATATATAAAATCCCATTGAGAATCCAGGTCCAGTAAACTTGACGGAAGTGGGCATTTTCAAGATGAATCCCAAGGTTCGAATTTATGAGCTTTGTGACTATGGGCCTATAGGCGGAGGGCGGTACGCTAAGTACCATTCCAGCAACTCCCCACCCGCAGTAACCCTGAAATGGATTGTACACTAAATTCCGGTTTCTGTATCTCACTGAGAACCCAGTTTCTGTACAATGGACAGAACTTGGCATTTTCAAAAGTTAATTAGAGAGGGGAAACCTGGGGTTCGGACTTATAATCTCTGAGACTATAAGCCGACAGGAGGAGGGCAGTGCGCTAAGGACATTTTTTTTTTATGCATAAAAGAATGAACCAAAGGCCAGAAGTCCGAATGATTATTTCCTCCAAGAAAAAAAACATCTCTTCATTTCGAGTTCCCTACCAGTTAAAGAAGTCTCTCCTAACCAGAATAAATTCACCAGGAGAGCAAATATTTATTAATAATGAATAAAGTAATCTTTAACCCTTTATTAATAAATCTCTTCAGTACGATGACTCATTTTGTCTGTCCTTGCTGCTGCCAGACTATTTTCTCCAACTTAGGCCAACACCCCAGCAGTGGTGTTATTGAAGGTGTTATTTAACCCATCCAACTTAGGCCAACACTCCAGCAGTGGTGTTATTGAAGGTGTTATTTAACCCATCCAGCTCATAAAGCCTCTTCTAAGTTCAATGGCCAGGTAACAGCGAGAATAAACACTTAAAACAGTGTCGGGAGTGAAGGGGTTAACCCACATCCCTGTAACCTCGTGTGTGCCGTGTATTTTTCCGAGTTAAATACAACCTTTTGATGTTAGCAGGGGTAATATGAAAGGTTTGTATTGCATAGCCAGTGATAAAAATATCTAAAAACATTACTGCAGGAGATTTGCCAGGCGGTGAACTCGCATATATTCATACAATACATAAACAACATACCAGATTTATTCATCTTATGAAGGCCGTAGTGAGGATGTTCAAAAAATGCGACATGCAACATCGAGAGTTCGAAAGATTATTCTAGGCTCAATAAAATCGGTAATGAAAGAGCATGAAGAGAGTTTATTATTATTATTATTATTATTATTATTATTATTATTACTAATTATCATCATCATCATTATTATTATTATTATAAACTATTATTATTATTACTATTATTATTATTATTATTATTATTATTGTGGTAAGTGGGGGCGCTCACCATCCACTCACTCAATGTAGTGCTGCTGTCGGGTGTCTGCCCTGTCCTCTACTCCATCCTTCTTTCCTTCCATCTTCTTCTATCTTTCTTTCCTTCCATCTTCTTCTATCTTTCTTTCCTTCATTCTTTCCTCGTCCTTCTGCCTACGGGTGACTTTACACTCCCTCTTCTCTCTTTCATTCCTTCATTCTTTCCTCTTTCTTCTGCCTATGGATGACTCTACACTGAGTGACATGCCAAATGGTTTCCTGTACACCAGGAAACTATTTACTACGCTGGGTGGTAACAATATAACCAAATTTTGGCGCCTGGTGGTTTAGTGGGTAATTATTGTGCTCCAATCGGATTGAGCCGGTGAAGGTTTATATCCAAGGGGTGGTTGGGGTTTATTGCTCACGTAATGCCACTCAGGGATGAGTGAGGCTGGTCACTCTCATCTTAACTGTCAGGACCAACTGCCTAGCCCCGGGCTCCTAAGCTCCTCATGGGGCAACGTAGGACTGGATGATGGATGGATGGATTATTATTATTATTATTATTATTATTATTATTAAGATTTTTAATATTTTTATTATTATCGTTATTATTATTTTGTTGTTTCTTAGTTGTGGTTGTTCTTGTTGCTGTTGTAGTTACTGTAGGTGTTAAAGCTGTTGATGTTGCTGTTTTTGTTGCAGCCCCAGGATAATCTGAAATGTGGACCCAGTGGACTGCAGGCTGAAGCTGTCACTCCTCAAGTCCACTATTCTCTTTTTAGGGGGACAGGGAGGTAGATGAAGGAGGTTTACGAAACCAGGCAGTTGAGCCACCCGGTTATATCAATGCCACCACATGAAGGCAGCCCTCTCCAGCACCAGAGGAAAACATTGCATGAGCTGTAAATATATCCACATGACCTGCGTAAAGTAATCCGTTCTCTCTCTCTCTCTCTCTCTCTCTCAAAAAAAAAGAAAAAGAAAAAAGAAAACCTTCCACAACGATGACGTCAGTTTTGTGTCATTTGGCAGTTTTCTAATGATGGGGTTAATTAAAGGGGTTAAATGAGGGTGTGTCTAATTCCTCACAGCTTAAAAAAATCTACTAAAATCTGTTGGGAGTAGTCAGAATAAAGTACATAAAGAAGTTGTTAGAGTGTTTGTTTTTATGTGTCTGATCTCAACACAGATATCCTAGTTCTTTTACCAACGCCGTACAATCTTCACTACTCAGGTGCTAACACCCTCCGTCCATACTGAATACTTGCTGCGATATCTCTCATTCAGGACTGATTTGACAGTATTAGATTTTTTAAAATGAAAGTTCGGTGGGTTTTGTGTCCAGTTTCAGTTTGTTTTCAAGAAGTTTTTATCGATCTAACATAACCTGGCATCGATCATGCTGCTTTACAGACACCAGCCAACTCCTCCTACCACTCAACCACTTATCCCCAGACTAAACAGACTCACTGCAATGAGAAGTTACAGTGTTATTATTTACCAAACTGCTTTAGGGAATATTAACACAAACGTTTTAAGATTTGTACCCATATGTGAAAAGATATTTACTGGGAAGATAAAACAGGTTCGACCCGACTTGCACCCTCTCCAGGTAAGACGAGAGAGAAATATACAGTAGAGTATGTGTGTATATATACAGCAGTGAGACTAGGGAAGCGGCAGGAGTGGGTATTTCTCTCTCTCTCTCTCTCTCTCTCTCTCTTTCTGTGTGTGTGTGTGTGTGTGTGTGTGTGTGTGTGTGTGTGTGTGTGTGTGTGTGTGTGTGTGTGTGTGTGTGTGTGTGTGTGTGTGTGTGTGTGTGTGTGTGTGTGTGTGTGTGTGTGTGTGTACAGGCTCCCTTTCCTTCACCTGTGATGTACCCTTCGTAGTTCAAGTGTGCGTAAAAAGGAGGCAAAGGGAGCCAAATCAAAACATACAAAAAATACAACAACACACAGTAAGCAAGACACTCCAGCGTACTGTCCCACTCCCCAGGACAATACACACTGACTTGGGGCGAGTGTAGAGGACGTTGCTGGGCCATTCTGTGTTGCATACACGTGGGGGGAAGTGCATTCACAGCCCCACACCCAAACGAAAGCTACATGACGCCAGGTGGAAACTTTAAATGCCTTCATTGCTTAAAGTGAGTGAGGAAGGGAGGAAGTCAGTGAGAGAGAGAGAGAGAGAGAGACACACACACACACACACACACACACACACACACACACACACACACACACACACAGACAAAACCGCACCATATCGCTTATCTTAAAGAATGAGTTTGGTTTGTGGGTAAGAGCTGTTTTCCTCCTACTGCGGCAAATTTCTTACCGCCCCTGTCAACACCAACACAGTTTTGTCAACAACACCAACAGGCTCCCCTACACCTTCACCGCCTCACTATACACAATGGTCTATAGTCAATGCGTTTTAATTCTCGTGTGGTGCCGGGACGGTTCAACCTGCTGGTGTGAGGAACGCTAATATCGGCTGATTAGCGATACTTTCAGTGAAAATGTCATCAATGAGCATAAAAAATAATATGAATAATGAAAAGGGTTACAAGAAGTACAAAATGATGCAGGGTAAACGCTTGTACTGTTGAATGAGCCGTCCCCGCAAAACACGAGATTTACGATGCACACTCCATGGTCTAACATGCCTTTCACTCACCACCTACACCACACCAAACCAATACCACCACCAACGCTACCTTCACATGTTTACCATGTCCACAATCCCGTTAGCTCTTTCGGGAAGGAAGGAATGATGTTCTCGGGGTGAAGGGGTTAAGTTGCATATATGTTACTGATGCAATACATGTCGATATCAGAAAGGCATAAACAATATTGACGTGATCTGAAAAATCAGTATCAGAAGTAGGGGTGACAGAGAGATAACACACATTATAATACGGTGTAACAAGCAATACGATTAACTAAGGAAGAGCTAATGGGATAAAAACACTGACCCTAAAACTGCCAGAATCTCTCTTTCCTGAATAAAATCGCCTGGGTTGACTTAAATAAGATCCCACGTAGTATCAGTGGGTGAAGGAGGCTTAATTCAGAATGGTTTTCAGGCCTCTTAATGGTTGGAGTCTTTTCAGGTTAAGAAAATCCTCATGCGTGATCTTGAAGTTAATACCCATGAGTACCAACCGCAGCCAAAACGGTTAAGAATGTAAAAGTGTACTATGCAAAGTAAATAAGAAATATGTACTAATAAAGACAAAGATCGTGACTGAAAATAAGGTGAGCTATGGAAATTAAACCATTAAGACAGACGTGTAAAAAAGATAAATGACGAAAGAAACAATATGATGGGACAGGTCATAAATGCCGTTAAAAAATGAATCTTGAAGCCAAATATATCGCTAACGCATTGGAAAATCATATCGCTGGAGGCAATGGGAGATAAGTTACCCGTATCCAAAAAAGTATTAGGAAGAAAGAAATTGCCGAGGAAATAAATAAAATCGCTATGTAATACAGATAGAAATAAATTAGAGAGAGAGAAAGAGAGAGAGAGAGAGAGAATCACGTGGTTTGTGCAAGTCTAATGAAGGTACAGTGATGATGAGAGGGAGGTGGCAGAGACAAAATGGACGTTGTGGTTGAAATGATGATGGTGAGAGAGAGAGAGAGAGAGAGAGAGAGAGAGAGAGAGAGAGAGAGAGAGGGGGGGGGTTTGAAAGAAAAATACATTGCTAAGGAACTATTAGAAATGAAAGGAAAATCGCCAGTGAAGTTCCGGAGAGTAATTCGGTTGGGAACTTCCGGAAAGTAAATCGCCAGAGCAGTTCCGGAAAGTAAATCGCCAGGGAAGTTCCGGAAAGTAAATCGCCTGGGAAGTTCCGGAAAGTAAATCGCCTGGGAAGTTCCGGACAATAAATAAATAGGTAAGTTCCGGAAAGTAAATCGGTAGGGAAGTTCCCGAAAGTAAATCGGTAGGGAAGTTCCCGAAAGTAAATCGGCAGGGAAGTTCCGGAAAGTAAATCGGTTGGGAAGTTCACGAAAGTAAATTACTAAGGAAGCACTAGATAAGCAAATGTCTAAGAAAAACTAGACAATAAATATGAACACGGCAACAGGTGGAAAAAAAAATAAAAAATCAAGAAGGAGGAAGCAGAGTAAAACAAATTACTTATGAAAACTAACCGTAAAGATCCGGAAATCGAGAGAAAAACATATTGCTACTGAAGAGCAAGTAGAGAGCAAACTGAAATTGCTGAGGGAAAACTCCTACTACCAAAGCCAATCACTGAGGGGGAACTAGAAACAAACACAGCTAAACGATGTAGCCCTATTCGACAGTACGTTGTTCTATTAAACTACAGGGAGTTTTAAATATATTTCCATATCAAAGAAAACAGGAAGGCCTAAAACCCTTTGCTGTACTGGAAAGCTCAATACTTTCTCGATAGCTTCCTCCTCTATACTCCTCCGCCGAATTCCCTTAAAAATAAAATAGTAATGCCTTGTCCCACGGACTTCTTGCACGTTGCAAAGTGGCAATAATAAATAACTAAAGTGCATGTATAAAAATAATTAGCTAAGCCAGTATGAGATAAATAATACCGTACTACTACTACTACTACTATTAATAATAATAATAATAATAACAACAACAACAACAACAACAACAACCACAAAACCCTACAACTGTGCAGGACAACTATGATAAAGACATCTTCCCACAGCCACTGCCTAGCCCTGAGCCTAATACTTCAAGTAGAATGATGTACTGAAAGATATAAATAAGCATTTTTAATTTTTATGTTTTCCCATCACATGAAACAATGTTACTGCCCATACTGAAGCATATTATTTTTGTCTTCAAAAATGTCATACATAATCTTGTGCATGTCACCTTCGATCATCACAGTCTATAAGCCGACAAAGTTTGATGACTCTAGCTTGAACCATTCTTGGGAAATTATGTGACATTCGGAATATCCAGAAAAGTCAAATTTTTTAATTCCATGTGATGCGAATAATCAACCGACCAGAACTATACACCTTTCCGCAATGCGATCCCCTTAAGACTATGCCGCAGTAAAATTTCGGCTTGCTAGTTAATTCGGTGCTGAGTTAGCGTCCCAGAATCCGTTTCCTTTATTCTGAATAATATCCGTTGATCCGGTTGTTGGATTACCATCACATTTGTCCAGAAGAAGCTGCCAGCTGGGCAATTAACCTGACAAAGTTTGAAGGCTCTAAGCCAAAGACCCTCCAAGTAATGGTCATTTACTCTATAATAAGAATACTGAGAAAAACAAAACACTTCCCACAGGGATGTGGGAAGCTTTAATAATAATTAGAGAGAGAGAGAGAGAGAGAGAGAGAGAGAGACAGACAGAGACAGACAGACAGACAGACAGACAGACAGAGACAGAGACAGAGAGAGAATAGATAGATAACTAGATATAGATATATATATATATATATATATATATATATATAGATAGATAGATAGATAGATATAGATAGATATAGATATAGATGTATACATATATACTGTATATCTATCTATCTATGTATGTATCTATCTATATATATAAATAGATGGATAGACAGATAGACAGACAGATAGATAGACAGAGAGAGAGATAGACAGACAGATACAGACAAATAGATAGCCATGTATACATATAGAGTATACTGTGTATAGATAGACAGATAGATAGATAAATTGATAGACAGATAGATAGACAGACAGATAGACAGACATGTATACATATACGAGTATACTGTGTGTATATATAGATAGACAGATAGACAGACAGACAGCAGACAGATATAACACACACACACACACACACACACACACACACATTTATATATATATATATATATATATATATATATATATATATATATATATATATATATATATATAATATATATATATACACGCGCGCGCGCGCCCTAATTCCTTCAGCCTAACTTTCAAGAACTGACTGATGAGACCGATTTCCCGAGGTCATTCGGTTCTAAACGACAATGCAGTTAACAACCACCACCACCACCACCACCACCAAACAACAACTTTAACAAGAACACCCACTATAACAACATTAACATCACGACCACCACCACCAAATCTACAACAATAACAATGTCGACATCAACAGCAACCATAAGTACAACATTACGACCACCAACACCACCACAACCACCACATCAACAACACAATCAACATCAACAATAACAATGAAAATCATACTACCATTAAGCAGTTTGTTTGCGGATGTGGTGGTCATGTTACCTTGACCTGTTCTCAAAAATAAATGGTCAAATCCTTGGCTGGCCGTCTATCTTTCATCCAAGTTTGGTTAAAACTGGATCACAGCTGTAGGAGAATACCTGTACACTACCTGTAAACTTGGTCATTTCATCACAATGCAAGTTTCAAGATCAGTCGGTGACAGAGTTCCATAGTGAAATATTTGTCAGAATCTACAAACCCACTTGACTGAATGAGATCAAAGAAATGCCATGTACAAGTAACGATATTGCATGCATTCACCTAACTGTGCATCAATCCATCCATCCAACCACGTAACCATCTATTCACCTGTTGTTTCCCAGAACCTTAGGATGGCTTTAGTTATAACTAAGTGCTTAAAAATTCATCCTTCCATACGGGTGAATATCAAGCTACTTGTTGCTTTTCAGGCTCCATTTAGAGATAGTAGTATTGTAACTATGCACCGAACATTGAATTCCTTCATCCATCCATCTAGCTACCCATCCACTCATCTGCTGTTGCATTCCAAGGTACTAAAGAGGACCATCACACATAGCTATGAAAATAGCACTCTATCTATCCATTCACCCAGTTAACCATCCACTTACCTGCTGTTGCTTTTCAAGGTGGTAAAGAAGGCCAACACATATAGCTATAAAATAACACCCTACCCAACCACGCATCCAGGTAACCATCCACTCACCTGCTGCTGCTTTCCAGGGTCCTAAGGAAGACCAGGGCATCATGGGCAGACTCGACACGCCTCACCACCCGAATCTCAAAGGACGCTTGGGCTGGTCGGAGGGAATGGTAAATCTTTTGGAGCCGTAGGAGGCCTGGGTGAAGAAAAAAAAAAAAAGATGAGTCAGCAAGTTCTGAAGCCGGGATAAAAAGAAGGTACAGCTGGTAACATATGAACCTGGTACAGCACCAGTGTGTAGCGGAGGTACACTTGACAACCTTGACAATCACATTTTTTGGCGGCACTGACATGGATGAATGGAGGTGTTAAATGTTAAATGAAATGACCAAGTAACTGTGATGCATGAACGTCAGAAATTGTAGGCAGACTTCCACTTCACACAGACACTGTCCCAGGTTCATGTGCAGCCAACTGTGCATATAGTCTGAAGTCACGTGTCATGGAAGAGGAAGAGATACTGGTAGGGATAAGTTCTAGAGATTGGAATCTTACACACACACACACACACACACACACACACACACACACACACACACACACACACACACCGCTCGCTGGTGCAGTGGTAACGTTCTCGCTTGCCATCTGGTAGACGGGAGTTCGCGCCTCGCTCAGGTTGCGAAAAGTTTCACTGACGAAGTGGGTGGTTACTGTCCCCCTTGAGCAAGGGGACGGGTGTGTGCGTGTGTGAAGGTCACAGCCTTGCCCTTAGATCGGACTATATGAGCTCTCAGCTCCCTTCCGGGAGGGTAAAAGCTGACGATCACGACCATCAGGTGATCCTGACCGACCCGGTGAATTACACACACACACACACACACACACACTCTCTCTCTCTCTCTCTCTCTCTCTCTCTCTCTCTGCTCAAAACACAACGTGGGATCTTGCTTTGTGAGTCCCGGGTGTATTCCGAGCACTCAATAACGCTTCGTCTAAAATTGTACTCTAATGTTGAAATCATTTTTTTTTCTTTATCTCAAGTTTCTCTTATGCTGGAAAAAGCACGCTGTGCAGTCTCCTTCCACTATAATAAGTTCTTGGCCAACAGGAGGCGGCAAACTTGTGACGCTGCTGCTCTAAGCTCCGCCCACTATCCTAATTAGCCAGTGGGAGTGCTGGTACCCATGATGTTCCACTCATTGGTTCCTTTCATTGTGACCAGCTTCCCCACACACCCCTACACAAACATACACACAAAACCATGACAATAGCATCGATTACCACTACCACCATTTTCACACACCGCCCAACTATCACCATACCCTTCACTAAAGTCTCAAGTAACTTCAGCCACGACCAAAACTACTACTACCACTCCCACCACCAAAACAATAAAAACATCAGTAACAACAAAGACCACAAAAACTACAACAATAACCACAATTACAACAGATACTACGAACACCATACCCCTCCCCCGCCACCACCACAACAACAATAGTCACCATCATCACCGCACAACCACAAAAACAACCACAACCATAACCACATCAACCAAACCAACAGAGCCACCACAACTATTATCACCACAAGCATCACCGCAGCAGTCTATATTTATTCATATTTCTATCTATATTTAAACATTTTACAAACCAAACGCTACCTCCAAATATAACAAGTTACGTAAATCATTCTTCATATCTTTGGCACTATTAATAAACATGTACATTTCGCTACATAACGTAAAACAATTATTCCACGCAAAAAATATCAAATCCATCTCTCTCTCTCTCTCTCTCTCTCTCTCTGGCCACTATCGCCCTTTCCTCTGCTGGTAATCTGTGTCTAGCAAGAGAACAAGTTTCTACTGGAGAACTGAAGAAAAAAAAAAAGGGGGGGGAACCCCCCTTCTGTCGTCACAAAGGCGAACAAGCCAGACAGAGGCGAATGAAATGGAGGGAGGCAGGACGAAGAAAGGAGTGGGGGAGGGGGCGGAAATAAAAGGAGGAATATAGGAGCGATTGTGATGGATGGAGGGAGAGAAGACGTGGTATTTAAATTAGAGTGGAAGGGAAAGTCATGAGAAAAAGGAATGCATGGAGGAGATACTGAAATGAAGGTAACCAGGGAGGAAGGGAAGGAGGAAAAGATGGGTTACTGACGGAACAGGGAAGTGTGGGATGGGAGGTAAAGAGGTAGAGAAACTGAAGGAAAGAAGGATTATCTACGGCTGATGAAAGAGAGGGAAAGAAAGAGAAAGGAAAGCGAGAGTTGGTGAGAATGATGGAAGCGAGGCACCATGAAAGAGTGATACCAGAGATGGAGGGAGGGAAGAAGGGAGAGATGGAGACAATGGAAGACAAATTTACTGTAAAAAGAAAGGAAGGGAGAGACGGAGAAGATGAAAGGAAGAGAAAGGAAAATCTGTAAGTGAAAAAAGGTGATGGTAAAAGTGAAAGGGGCAGCAGGAAGAAAGAAAGAAGTAAAGTGACAAATGACATGCAAGACAAAGGTGAACAGATGTGATATGAAAAGTGGAAAGAGGGAACAAGGGGAACGAAGAAACAGAGTAAAAATTGGAAATGATAACAAGGAAGCCATTAAGAAACTCAAGATACAACTGAGGAAGTGTGTGATACAAAAGAAAAGGAAAAGACCATAAGGGAAAAAACACGAAAACACTGCATAAAACAGCGAAAAATGTGTGTGTGTGTGTGTGTGTGTGTGTGTGTGTGTGTGTGTGTGTGTGTGTGTGTGTGTGTGTGTGTGTGTGTGTGTGTGTGTGTGTGTGTGTGTGTGTGTGTGTGTGTGTGTGTGTGTGTGTGTGTGTGTGTGTGTGTGTGTGTGTGTGTGTGTGTGTGTGTGTGTGTGTGTGTGTGTGTGTGTGTACAAGGCAAATAATCTCCTTACTCATGGTTGGGACAATTGTAGTTTTTTGTCCTTGCTAACGCAAAACATTTTTATTTTCTCCTCAGCTGAGAATGGATCTGAGAAGCCTAAATGTTAATATCATCAATATTAACCCCCTCAAGGTCGGTATAACTCTAGTAGTCAATTCCAACAAACACCCGACGATTTTATTCACCTGAGAGTCCCAAGAGTGCCAGAGTGAAAGTGCCACGGATCTTTGACAGTGGGAGTTGGCCCGTACGAGTAAGCTTCCTAACAGACCCTATGGCACAACCTGGCCAGAGGGGGACTAAGTGGAAATACTTGGGCCATAAATATGACTTCCCAATCCGCTTTCCTCTCTCCTCTCTTTGTCACCATACCTCTCACTATCCCGCTTCTTTTTTCCTATTAACCGTTTCCTTCTCCTTCCTCCACACCCCATCCTCCTACTACTCCTCTTATTCTGGACCTCTCTCAATTTTATCCTTCCTTTCCCTCTCCACCTCCACCTCCATCTCCACCTCCAATTCCACCTCCACCACCACCACCATCACCACTCACTCCTCCTCCTCCCCCTTCTCTCTCTCTTCCTCCTCCTCCAACTTTTCGTTCTCCCTGTCTTTTCTCTCATACTCTCTCCATTCATCATCTCTGACTCCTTTCACCTTTTCCTTTCCCTCTTTCTACTCTCCCACTTCCTCTTTCCTCCTCTCATACCTTCTCTGTTTCCTCCCTTTCTATTTCCCCACACTCTACTTATCAGTTACCCCCCCCCTCTCTGTCTAGGAAGACTTTCCCCTCTCCATTGCCTATTCTCTCCCCTCCCTTTCCTGCCTCTTCCCTTCATTTCTTCTCTACCTCCACCTCCTTCTTTCCTTTCTCTGTTAGCTCCTCCCCTCAGAATCCATTCCCTTTTCTCTGCCCGAAATCGCTCCCTGTATCATTCATCTCCCTCACTAACTCCACCTCCCACTCCAACTCCACCTCCCACTCCAAGTCCATCTCCCACTCAAAGTTCACCTCTCACTCAAAGTCCACCTCTCACTCAAAGTCCACCTCTCACTCCAACTCTATTTCCCCCTCTACCTCCAACTCCTCCTCCATCTCTCAAATTACTCTCCTTACCTTCATCCCTTCACATCCTCCACTGTACCTTTCACCTCCACCGTCCCCCTTTCCTCCTCCTCCTCTCCTAACCCCCTCACTACCATCCTCCTTCCCCTCTTTCTATTACCTCCCCCTTCCCTCCATCCTCTCCTCTCCTCTCCCTTCTCCTCCCCCCTTTCCCCTCATCCTCCCTCTTCCCCTCCCTCCCCTCCCTTTACTCACTAATATCTGTTTCCTCTCCTCCTCTCTCTATTCCCTCACCTCATCGGCTCCTCCTCCCCATCTCCCTCCCGACTGCCCTGCCTTCTTCATCTTTCCATCACTTCCCTCTCACCTCCATCTTCTTTACTGGCATTAATATTTCCTCTCTCTCTCTCTCTCTCTTTCTCTTTACTAATCTAAGTCAACTCCCTATCTCCCCTCTCCTATCTCTAGCCACATCCCCTCCCTCACTCACTTCCCCATACTCCCCCACCCCATCCCAGCATTAATCTACCCACCCTAGACTTAACCTCCCTCCTCCCCACTTAATGATCCTCAATTTTATGCTTCAGTCATTTGGATTTAGATTATTTTTCACTGTCTCTTGCTATTTGCATTATCTAATATAACTAATAATTAATTTTCCTATCTCCTTCCTTAATTACAATAGTTTGTCTCCAGTGTAATTTTCTTTGTTACTTCCAGTGCCTTCTTTACTTTCCTCTATTATTTTTTTTAATATACTGTATTACTTTTTCAGTACCAAGTTCTTGTCATTATTTGTTATCTTTAATCATCCTTTCAGTTATCATATTTGGTGCCATTATGTTTGTTTATCACTCCTTTTCCAATCACTTCTCACCTGACTTCCCAATTACTTCTTCCCCATCATCCTCCACACCTGCGGATTTGATCCCAGTTATCATGTTTTGTCAGTTACTAAATTTTACCATTTATTCAATCTGTCGTGAGAAAGAAAAATTATCTTGAAAACTGTTGGTTGTGAGTTATATTCTCGGTCGCTTTGAAGATTCCGTAACACCAATTCCTTAGCTATTTATTCTGCACATTACCTTTCATCATCTACATATAAGTTACTGATGCAAAGTACAGTACTGGAGATAATGAAACGATATAAATAAGGAAAGTTATGTGTAATATATGAAATTAAAAAATAAATCACTGAGGAACAGGTGCTACGAAGCCTCCTATGCCACCTACAGTAGAATACGTACGTCCCTACATTTGGACCAGGCTCGTACTGTGAACACCTGAAGAGACTACCGAGTAACTCTCCGCTACTACACGGGTTTTACTTTAACTTGGCCTAAAATTGTCATGTCTCTATCTTGAATGCTGAGTTGGAGCAACTTTACATTAGAATTTGATGCTAGTCACGATGAAGTGCTGTGGACAGGGAGTAGGGCGTAGCGTTGTATTTTTCAGCCGCTGAGCTACGTGAAATAAACTGCAAAAGGATGAAAATCTGCAGCAAGTTAGCGTAAAATGGCAGAGTTTATTTCGGTGGCCTGTATGGTGCGTTAATAATTTTTTTCGTGTTATTTATGGAATTAATGTTACGAAGGCATCAATAACAGACAAGAGAACAGTGTAATAAGAAAATAATGTCACTAAGTCAAGGTGGTAACGAGTTTCTTTAACCAACAAGTACACAAGTCTATATGGGTCAGCTTACTCTCACGCCATACGCATTTTTTTTTTTTTTTAAGTGTCCGACTCTGGGCATAGGCTTCACAGCCTGCTATCAAGGCCCAGCAGTCCTCCTTCGTACATACCATACACCTCTACATGTCACCACTTCGGCGCTAAATGTACCCTTATTTTGCTCTCTGTCTGTCTGTCTATCTGTCTGTCTGTCTGTCTGTCTGTCTGTCTCTCTCTCTCTCTCTCTCTCTCTCTCTCTCTCTGTATCAGCCATATCATTCTTTCCTTGAGAGAGAGAGAGAGAGAGAGAGAGATTGTAGGACCGACTGCGGGGGAAAGGACGAATTAATGAGAAAGGGAAACGCGTCAGGGGATGCTAACCAGAATAAGAAAACGAGGAAGAAGAGTAAGGGGGAGACAGGAGGAGGAGGAAGAAAGGAAAAGGGAATAACTGCACGACAAGTTTTATTTAAGAAAGGAAGGGTGAAGACGAGGGGGAAAAAAGTAAGAAAAAGGACTAAAAAGAACAATGAGGATGAGGACAAAAAAAAGGAATCCACAAAAGGAAATGGGTGATGAAAACTATAACCAATATGAAGGGAGAAAAGATGCCAAGAAAGGGAGCCTGGAGGAGAGGATGAGAAAGCGGGGGAAAAGTAGAGAAGATAGAGAGGAATAACAACGAGTACACTAAAGCTGACAGGAAATTCATACATCAGAAGTGAAGAATAACTTACACTGAAGATCTAACTAAAATGTGAGGAAAAGAAAGAAAAGAAAAACTAAAAAGAAGGTGAATTCGTCGAAAAGGAGAAAAGAAGGTAGGCAGATAGATAATATAGACAGGATAGATAGACTCTGCCACACATAAAATACATAAACATAAACATATATCTCATATTAATAACCAAACAGATAAATAAAGGCTGGCAATCACACACACTTAGAACAATAAACAGGCTATACATATATAGACAAGCTCTAGTTAGACAGATAAGACAGCCAAATGCTGATAGATACTAGACAGACAGACGGACAGATAGTCAGCTAAACGACAAACTTCCATCTTTTCATAGTACCCAATGTTCGAACATGACATTTCACTTTCAAAATTTCATATTATACTCTTCCCAATCCTTTTCCTTACTTAGGATTCGTGCCCCAACAACTTATATAACGAGACAGACATACAGAGACAGGCAGACCGACAGACTGACAGACAATGCAAAAAATTGGTACGCAGACAAATAAAAAAGACAGAGGTTCTCATTTTAAACTCAGTCCAAATCCTGTTTTACATTTGACCGAAAATTAATTCCTTCTATAAGCTATAAGCCCCCAAATACACAGACACAAATAAGTTACATAAGACTGGCTGACAAGACAGATAGAGAGATAGACAAACTGCATGGGACTGACAGACTAACGGGTAGATAGAAATATATAAAGATACTGATACAGGTGTACTGACAGATAAATAAGACAGACAGACAGACATACAGGCAGAGAGACAGATATAGATACAAGACAGACAGACAAATTTACAGTGAGACACTAACCCACAAAATTCTTTCCAAATCTTATTCTATCTTTAATTTTCCGATACATTTTCCAAACCTCGAGACGACTGACATATAGTTAAACAAACAAGACAGATATAGACAAAGAGATAGACAATACAAACTGATACAGACACACAGACAGGCAGACAGGTATATACAGAAAAACAATTATGCTTAAAACGCGAAGCTCATTTCTCGTTTAAAAAAAAAAAAAAAAATCGTTAAATGTTCTCCCAAACATTTTTATGTGCTTAACAGATAATAATTATATTTCCCGAAAGGAGAATGCAATGTTTTATCTCCTCCGCTGCTTCTTGTTCTACTTCACACCAACGCTCTTTGCCACACCCACACGACTTTGTATCTGACTTGACTGCCAGCAAGTATGTAGTACCTGGGAATGGCAACTAGAGATACCTTTATCAGACTTTTTTTTTTTTTATTAAGGCCTTTGAAATGACGAGCGAGTAACCACCAAAAGACGGGCGCAAAGCCAATCAACACCCAAACAACCCCTCCAATACAGGCATGTGTTTATCTGACACTGAACGCGGTAATGATGAGACTCAAGTTCGATTCGAAGGAGTCCTTTAACCTATTCATTCAGCAGTTTGATTCATATGAGCTTCAAAAACAAGTAAATCTATGTACTGACGTAAAAGAAGCAATCTTCGTGATGTATCATGCACTTACACCGAACCTCTACCTCCATATCACCAAAGAGAGAAAGACAGACAGACATATGCAGAGATATCGACAGATAGATATACCACCTGACATATATGGAAAAATTACGACAGATAAATATATAGGTAGGCCATTCTTCCAAAATTCTATCCTAAACTCCCTTTCGCTCAACCTGTTCAGCCTCGTCCCCAGTGTCCTGCGTCCTGTCAGTAATATCTCAACATGGTGAAAATCAGGGAACAAGCTGAGAGTTTTTCGCCCTTGAAACCCTCGTCTGGCTCTGAGGAAAAGGGTGTGATTGAAAGGCAGGAAGCGGAGAGAATGGATGAGGAGGAAAAACGAAGACGAGAGGAGAGGAAGTGATTGTCTGGTTGGAAGGAGTGGGGAAGAGGTGAGAGGAAGAGATAGAAGGTGAGACGATGAGAGAGAGGATGAGGAGAAGAGAGGAAGGGGTGGTGAGACGAAGACGAGGAAGGAAGGGAAGGTGACAAGCAGAGAGGGGGGAATGACAGTGACAGACAGGAAGAGTAGGAAGGGGAAGAGCAGGTGAGAGGAGGAGGAGAGGGAGGAGGAGGAGGAATTCAAAGGTAGGAAGAGGAGAGAGGGGAATGTGAGTAACTGAGAGGTATGATGGTGTGGGAGGGGTGAAGGAAGTATTGGATGAAGGAGTTCAGGCGAAGAGTCTGAGGAAACATTTCAGGAGAGGAAAGAGGAAAGTGTGATGAGAAAATGGAAGATTTCTTTGAAGAGGAAGACAGGACAAAAATGAATGAATCCAGTGTGTTCAGCACATGAATGACACACAATTATATTTGTTCCACGACAAACTATGTCAGAGGCCTTTCGAAAACTATTGAAGTATTTATTTTAGTAACGTTATTACTGGGCGTTTGATGGATAAAGTGAGTGAATTATAGTAGTAGTTGCAACCCCAGGCTCATCTAAAACGTGAACTCAGTGGACAGCAGGGTATACCTGCCCTCCATCTGCAGTCAACCATCCTCCTTCGGAAGATGGGAAATTGTTGGAGGGTATTTGTAACAACCAGGCAATTGAACAGCCTTGTTGTATCGGTGCCACCACATAAAGGCGTTCCTCTCCAGCACCGGCTCAGGAAGTAAAGCAATTATTCAAGGTGCAGAACACAGCTGGTGAGTAGACTTGTCTGGAAAATGCAAGAATAAAGCAAAGCTCTTCAATCTGATACCATAATTTTTCTTTATTGCTTACAGACAATTGTGTTAACGTTGGAGAAAGTATTTTGCAGCGACGGGGTTAAATGCAATCATCTGATAATCCTACCTGATTCCTATGCCTAAGCTGAATAAAACCGTCTGAGGGTAGGAAGACCATTCCAAAAATTAAATCACACTACTGACGGGGTTAAATGTGTGAACGTGAACCCGAAAGACTGCAGACTGAACCTCATCCTTCTGGGGGATAAGGAAGAAGTTGACATGCGTTTGTATAGCCGGATAGTGGAGCTGCCCTGCTGTACTGATGCCACCACAAGCTGACATCCCTGACCTCCACGTGACGGGGTGAAACAAGTATTCATAAGTTTATTATTTTTTTTTATGTGACAGACTCTGAGCATAGGCTTCACAGCCTGCTCTCAAGGCCCAGTAGTCCTCCTGCATACCATACACCTCTACATGTCACCACTTCGGCGCTAACACCCATCGTCCATATTGAATACATGCTAGGGCTGTCTCATACAGGACTGGTGTATTGGTACGAGTATTAGCGGGGGTATTTTTACATGTCGGCGGGTCTTCTGGTAGATCAGTAAAGTCTGATATTTATAAAATTCAAATAATTACAATGTTCCCTGCCCCAGCGGGATTTGAACCCGGGTCCGTTAGGACTGCAGGCCAACTCTCTACCGTTACCCAGTGTCTAACTACACGTATACTACGTTAACTTGGAATAAAACTGCCATCTGTTCATCTTGAATGCCGAGTTGTAGCAATAAACTGACACTTAAATATGGTGCTGGTCACGAAGCAGTGCTATGAGAAGGATATAGAGCCGTAGCATTGTCTTTTTCTGCCACTGACCTACGTGGAATAAGCCAAAAAAGGACGAAAACTTAGGTCAAGCTACAAAAACACCATAGACTCAACTAGTAACGAGTAATTCATGCCGACTCGCACTGGTCACTGCATGAAATAAACGTCATGACATACCGTAATCTACACAACACTACGATGATGACACTATTTCTACGCTGCTACTCTCTAATTACGGTATTTCATTCTATTAAGAAGGGTCTATGATAGTGATGGGGTTAGAAACTGCCCCAATTACTTTCTGAAAATCCACTGGAATTTCTTTTTAAATCTTGCTACAACTAGACGATTCTATTGCCACTTAGGATCTTTAGCAGTGAAAGGATTAATGAAGGCTGCATTTTACCAATCATTGTTTCAGGAACAGGACGTTTTTTTCATTTCATTACTACCCATATTTTTTCCTACAAAGTCCATTTCCGAGGTCCATTAGGCCAGCCACGACACACCACCAAAATGATTGATCCTCAGCGACCCCTACACGTCTCTTAACACTTTGGCATTAAACCCACCATCTGTTTTTGTACGCTATGAAATTTCATATGGCAACAGGGGTGGTGGTGGTTTTATGACGAGTTAGAGAAGCCATAAGGACGGGCAGTGAACATGCTGATAATTTTTTCCCTTTTCTTCCTTCAAACAATTCCCCCTTTTTCTTTCCCATACTCTTTTCTCAGAGTCTCCTCTCATTATCCTCCTCGTGAATGTCATTATCATTCATATTACTCAGACGATCTCTCATTTCACTCATCTCTTTTCACTCCTGATTCCCAATTTTCCATATTTTCTTCCTTTCATCTCCCTTACTCTCCTCTCATTTCATTATCATATTTCACCTCAAATTCATCATTTCACTTTCTTCTCTTTAATCACATGCCTTTCCTATTGTCCCCTTCACAATTTCCTCTCTTTCGATTCCTTACACTTCTTCCTTTCTGTCTTTCTTCACTGTCATGTCTATCCACATTAACTCTTACCGCAGTAGGATTCTTCATTGTCATGTCTATTCACATTAACTCTTATCCCAGTAGGATTCCTTAAGATTCCATATAATACTAAAACCAAGCTTCTGGGGCACATGGGACGGGACTAGTGGACGTAGTGGACAAGAGTAAGGCAATAGATAAAGTGGAAAAGCATAGGGTAGGAAGGCCACAGTTCCTCTTTCTCTCCACTACAGTATCCCTTGCAGACAGTCTCGTAGTGAAGAAGTGAATGTCAGTAGCACGCTATTACATTATCATCATCCATATCTTAGGCCTCCTAGGAACTGGCTTCTGGTGGATGATGCTCTTAATATCGGTTAATTAATCAGACGAAATCCGCAAAAGCCCCGTGTTATCCCTCGTTTATAACTGACTGACTGACCTACATAATTACGTCTAACTTCATTAAAACTGATACAATTCACTAATTAAATATTGCCAGCATTGCTAAGGGGATGACGGACAGTCCTCACACAAAAGTTGCCAGCACTGAGACTCATCTCAAAAGCTGGTTAAATCTATGGATTCGTTTTCCCACAATTCACGCACTTCACGAGAAATACGAAATATGTGTGTTTACGTGGTCTGACCACTGATCGCATAACACCACTTATAAGATATAATAGTAATAATAATAATAAAATAATAATAATAATGAGAAAGGTATCTGTATTTATTTGCCCAAGGAACAAATGTACCATGTCTGAAGTGAAAATTAGTGAGGAAATATGGAAATGGTCCCCAATTTTACAACTGTTTGGTGGAAAGAAAAAGAAAATAAGAAAATAAACTGAGCACCTACTGTAGGGTCTGCACATAATAAGACCACAACAAAAAGATAATGCTATGCCAAATTACACAGCCAGTCACTCGGAAAGCAAAAATAAATCTAACTTAAATTTGCTACACCTTTCAATACCCATACATTTCACATTTTAAAGTTAGAGTTTTGTCAAAGGAATAGCATAATCCTGAGGTACCTTAAGTTGATTACCCAGGTGAATCAGAACCAACAAGACAGGTGCTCGAATTAGATTTATACTCGTACACTGACAGCTAGGACTTCTTAGATCTAAACATTGATAGCTAGGACTTCTTAGATTTAAACACTGACAGCTAGGACTTCTTAGATTTATACACTGACAGCTAGGACATCTTAGATTTAAACACTGACAGCTAGGACTTCTTAGATTTAAGCACTAACAGCTAGGACTTCTTAGATTTAAACACTGACAGCTAGGACTTCTTAGATTTAAACACTGACAGCTAGGACATCTTAGATTTAAGCACTAACAGCTAGGACTTCTTAGATTTAAACACTGACAGCTAGGACTTCTTAGATTTAAACAATAACAGCTAGGACTTCTTAGATTTAAACAATAACAGCTGGGACTTCTTAGATTTAAACAATAACAGCTAGGACTTCTTAGATTTAAACAATAACAGCTGGGACTTCTTACATTTAAACAATAACAGCTAGGACTTCTTAGATTTAAACAATAACAGCTAGGACTTCTTAGATTTAAACACTAACAGCTAGGACTTCTTAGATTTCAACAATAACAGCTAGGACTTCACAGATTTAAACACTGACTGCTAGGACTTCTGCCTGAATAAGATAGCCATGTGTATCAATCAGCAGCAAGTGGGCGAAGAAAAGTATTAAAAAGAGGACAATTATTTAATACCTACATGACGTCATTCTAGATTTTAAAACTGGTCGCATAAATAAAAAATCTAAAACCTGACATTAAGGCCTGTAGTCACGTCGGTTAAGGAAGCTCCCTAACACCATTTCTTTAGCAATTTATTTTGCTTACTTCACCTTACAGTCCTCTTCTGTGTATTGTACATTCTTCTCATATCGCTTCACTTTACATACATAACGTACAAAAGGATATTAACCTGCCATATCTAAGAATAAGTCGCTAAGAAGAGGTGTAAGGGAGCCTCCTTAGGCCGCGTCCAGACGTGTGCTCGAACAAGTGCTGGCAACATGTATGCGACACATGAACGAACAAGCTGCAATCATGTTGGGAACAGCAGCGTCCAGATTATGTTGGCAACATCATGATGAAGCCTCAGCTGTCTCGTATGGACCATCTTATCCCATCACCTCTGCTGCCAGTGTTCGAAGCTGCACTCAAACATGTTTGCATACATGTGTCCAAATACTGCTGCAAACATGTTCCGGAACATGTTGCCAGCTGTGTTGCCAACACATGTTTGAGCACACGTGTGGACGCGGCCTTAGACGACAAGAATGCGGCCTACGTCCCTCACGGTCGCATATTCTCCAGCATTTTATTCCCGTTATCAACAAACGATTAAAAATACAGATGAGAGAGTCAAAGAAACCATTCTCTAATCATTTACAGATAACACCAATATATGTTACTGAGTCACAGGAGCCGGGGAATGGGACTACTGGTACTACTAACTTTACCATAGTCCAAACAACCCCGTATTATGTCACACTGCCGAAATAAATCTAGTGTTTTATCGTATGGACGTCACAATTAAAGCTTTATATTCTACTTATAGTCTGACGATAATATTCTTCTAAGGGTGGGGTATAGGAAGCTGAGAATGGAGAGAGAGAGAGAGAGAGAGAGAGAGAGAGAGAGAGAGAGAGATGGGCAGGACTCTACGATTCAGCCGAGACCATTAGAGAAATCCACCGAGATCAGGAACGTCATCTGTCATCACCACTCACTGTCATCACCACTCACCGTCATCATTATCATTACTAACTCACCACCACTCGCAGGCATCAATATCAACACTCATTCACCACCACTCACCGACATCACTCATTACTCAGTCATCATTCATCACTACTCATCACCACTCAATGTCAACACTGTCGTTGCCAGTCACTGTCATTACCTTCAATGCGTTCACTCATAACCACTCACTAGCATCACTCATCACCACTCACAACCATCACATCACCACTCACTCCCATCACTCAACACTCACTAGCATCACTCATCAACACTCACTAGCATTACTCATCACCACCCACAACCATCACTCATTACCTCTCACTACCATCACTCATCACCACTCACCATCACTCATCACCACTCACCATCACTCATCACCACTTACTACCATCATTCATCACCACTCACTACCATCACTCATCATCACTCACTAATCGACCACAGCCATTGCCTTTATTCAGCTCAGTAAAGATTTTTCTCGTTAAAGGACTTACAAACATTCTCTTGCATCGTACACATCAAGATTACCTTTTTATTATTATTATTATTATTATTATTATTATTATTATTATTATCATCATCATTATTATTATTATTATTATTATTATTATTATTATTATTATTATTATTGCCACCACGCAACTCATTACTCTGATCACTCAAATATTTCCCTGCTTTTATTTACCACAATTTGCCTTCATATTTTTAAGCAGTGTCATTTTGTTCCATTGCTTTTTCAGTATCTTTACCAAGCACAGTATCTCTCTCTCTCTCTCTCTCTCTCTCTCTCTCTCTCTCTCTCTCTCTCTCTCTCTCCATTAATATCACTTTAGTTCTTATTGTCCAGAGGACCCAACTGGTCTTCGCTTGCTGCAGGCAGGATGAGGATGAGGAGGAGGAGAAGGAGGAGAAAGCATCCATGGGAGGTAAGACAAAACAAACGAGAAGGGAGAAGGAATGAACAGATAGAAGACAAAGAACAAAAATAAACGAAGAAGCAAGTGTGGAGAAAGTAATGAGGAGAAGGAAGAGGACGAGATGAATGGATAGAAGAGACTGAGAAAATGTGGAAAAGATAAAAGAGGAGGAGCAAGACAAAAGGATGGTGTATGAGAAATGGAATATATGAGCATTATATTAAACAAGAACGACGGAAAAGCTGAGAAAAGGAGGAGGACGAGGAGGAACAAGGGATGGAGAAACAAAGTCGAAAGATCATAAGAGAGAGAGAGAGAGAGGAAATGAAAATAAAAGCGAGGAAGAGGATACAGACGAAAATGGTATGTGAAAAAAAAAAATTAGGCGACGAAGAAAAAAGATAGTCCGAGAACATAATTTGTTTTAATGACTTTAATTTTGTGTTATTTCTGTTCTCTCCTGACGATATATATATATATATATATATATATATATATATATATATATATATATATATATATATATATATATATTTCACGTTAAACCCGCATGTGGTCTCGTATGAGTTTTATTGAAATTTAGTTTTATTTAGCTGAGTACACAAGACTCAGAAATCCGTATTCCCATCGGTTAAGATTTACCGATTTATTTTTGGATACGGCTGGTTAATATAAATTTCTAACATGCTGAAAATGGTGGTGCTGGAATATAAATAACAAAGACAGGACAGTAAAGAGTAATGAGTATATAAATCGGTTGGGAAGGTGTTAGGGAACTTCCTCAACCAACGAGAATACCAGCCAGAGAATACTTTTACTATCAACCCTCTTAAGGTCGGAACAAGTCTAGTAATCTATTCCCTGACGATTTTACTCAGCTGAGAGTAAGTATTGGATTCCGGGTGCTATGGTTTTCGCACTGGAGGGGTTAGTCTTTCTTCCCTACAGTGCCAGGCGGTTCTCCCAAGCTAAACAAAATCGTCAGGTCGTAGCAAGAACAATAAAGACTCAGATCCATCATACTAATAGGTTTAAAGGCTGTGAAAACAGGGAGGGGTAAAAAAAAAAAAAAAGAAAGAAAGAATGAGGGTGGATAAAGCCAATAACAGGGAAGAGGACGGAATGAATGGAGAAACAGTGGAGCAGAAACCTGGTTGTTATCCCCTAAGTACTAAATGAAAGCATGGGGTAAATAGCAGAATATGAAAGCGAGAACAAGTTGCTGAGACAAAATGTGCGTGTGAATTACAAACAAAGTGAGATGGTGCGAGGAAAGAGGGAAGGAGGCAGGAAGGGAGGGAGGTCAGAGAAGAAATAGGTTGGGCAAGAGAATTGTTCCGTGAGAGAGGAAACGATTTGTCTCCTTTAATTAATACGGGATTAGGGCTTCACTCACGCTTGTCTTTCCTTACCCCCGCCTCTCTCTCTCTCTCTCTCTCTCTCTCTCTCTCGCACCTTTTTCCATCTCTATTACTCTTTCTAAACAATTCCTCATCTTCATTTTCACTTCTTCCACTTTGACGTGTATTTCCTCACCTCTCAAACGTTTCCTCCACTCTCCCCGCCTCTTTTATCCTTCCGCTTTTCTCTCTCTGTCCCTCTCCATTTTTATACTCCTCGTTTCGCTTCTTCCACTCACATCGTTCTTTCAGTCCTTGTATGATTTTTTTTTCTCTATTTTTTACTCTGCTTCCCCAGTCCCTTTTATCTCACTTTTCTTCCATTTTCATCTTTTTTTCCTCCCCTTTCACTTTCCCCTCAATTTCAAGTCTCTACTACTTTATATCGTCAAATTAACAGATGTTTTGTTTCTCTGAGCTTTATTTTCTATCATCTCACCGCCCTCTCAGGCTCCTATGACTCACACTTAGCTGATCAGAGTCTGGTGTTAGCTGCCGTAAAACACCGGAGTTGTCACGACCATGCGGAGGCTAATCATTTCAGTACTGACATTCCTAAGCTCTAACGAGTTACAGATAAATAATTTCTCCCTCGTTAGATGAAAGAGAGTATCAGAGTTTTCCCGATCATGAAAGGGGCAATATTTTTTTTCAATTTTTGCATTTCTTCACTTCGTTTATATTCTTTTGACAAGTGGCAGTATCTCTAGGTTCGGCTTTGTCCGTCTGTATCTTCCTAGTGATTTTCAGACATGCATTACTCAACTCCCATAGACTTTAAATACCTTAGTGAAGCCACACCACACACAGCACCCTCACACAAGGCCAAACAAAATCCTCTTCCCACACCACACTACACCAAGGGCATTAACAGATGGGCCCCGTAGCTTCCCCATCTACTTTTTTGTACTTGTCTTTTAATCACTTTGCAGTATTCATGAAGCCACTTACACCAGTAACGAAGGAAACAGCCCACGCATGTATTCAATACGGACGGCGGACATTATGCCGAAGTGGTAACATGTGAAAGCTTTTGGCACCTGGGAGAACTGCTGGACCTCAGGGAACAGGCTATCAAGTCTATGCCCAGAGTTGGCCACCGTGGTGGAAGACAGCCTCACTCAACCCTACGACTCCACCCACAGAGGTTCCTCCCTGTAAGCTTCCAGGCACCAACTCTTACCATTCCAAGTGTTTCCCGGCAGGAACGATCAACTTGCTTCAGTCATAAGCTTTGCTGTTTCCCCCTTGGTCTTTTCACTCGAGGCTGACTCTTTCGGACATCACTCTACGGGAAGGATAAGCCTATGGAAACGTGCCACGCGCCCACACCAGCTGACGTTCACATATTATGTAGATGATAGACCACGCGTCACAGAGAACAATTGCTCGTTACGCAGCCGGTTATCATCCGTGATACTGCGAAAGCATTTCGTAGCAAAGGTGTTAATTCGCCAACCATAGTTACTGATCAGTGCTCCTGTCTAGCAGCCATAATTTAAGAAAGATGCGTATCTATAGCCTTCTTCATAAACACAGATAAACTCAAATGCTGGATCCGAGTGAGTCCTTAACGCCGTATGCCAGACCAATGCGACAGGAAATCTCACCATCCGACGCACCATTGATATGGTGCACACTACAAAAATAAGTGACTCTGTCCTCACCACACGCCTGGGACAGAATGCAGTGTGTCATTCAACAAGCCACCAAATGCCTGGATCTTGGTGTTGGCCATCGGAGACCTATAGCCCCTGTGGCTGTACCTCCTCGTGAAATGTCTTGAGAGCATTCAGGATTGCCTTCTGCGACTCAGCTAGTGTAAGTGCAATATCAGCAAAGTCAAGGTCAGTAACCATAATAGTAATAGTAATTCCGATCCACAGCCGTGTTGTTAAGGGGTTAATGACGGCATATCTAACATTTCCAGCATAAAAGCTCTCTCCTAAGCTGGGCACAATCGTCTGGAGGCATCGGGAAAGAAATAGAAATGTGGTCCTCGGAATGAAGGAGTCATTTGTATGTTATTGCTGTATATCGATTGGGTTTAAGTTATATGGTCATATTCTAAATGGCTTTAAGGGCTTCGCAACACCACTTCCTTTACAATTTATTCTCCAAATTATACATCCATAATACCTTGTATGTTACTGCTGCTAACTATGTCAATATTTACATGAAGTAAATGATCAACAGAAAGATAAGGTATAATTTTCCAGATAACCCACTAAAGAAAAGGTGACTTCCTAGATAGCCTTCTCGCACCTCTTTCTCGTCTATATATTTCTGCAGTTTCTACGTATCACGTTCTGTTGATACATGTCGATATCACAAAGATACTGCAAGACAATGTTCAGGGTTACTGAGCTAGAAAAATCATTAAGGAAACGGAGATGTGATGCCTTTTATGTACTGTGAAAAAGGAAGAGGCAGTCCAAAGCCTCCTATGCAAGCAAAATTAATAAGGACATGTCTCGAAGGTTCCTATGCCGCGTACACTCAGCAAGATGTGCAACTAAGCTCTTTATGCTCGTTGGTTAAGGAAACTCCCTAACAATTTTTCCTGAGCGACTTTTTTTGCTTATTATACCTTACTCACCTTATCCGTGTTACATAAATCATCCTAATATCGCCACACACTGCACAAATATCGTACAAAAGGATATTAACCAGCCATATCCAAAAATAAATAACTAAGGAAGAGGAGTTAGGGAGCCTCGAAACACCACGAGAATAAAGGCCCACGTCTGTTATATAATCCAGAATACTGACGTCAGCACGCACACCACAACATACACTTGTCGCCTTGAAAACTAATATTAACTTCTGCACATAAGTTTCAACCTTGTGTCCGCTAATTACCCCACCAGCCACAACATTATTTAGTGGGGATTTTCACGCTAATCAACTCTCAGGCGGGGGACTGGAGAAGTGTGAGAAATTAAGGGAGGAGGGGGAGAGTTGGAGGAGGGGAGGAGGAGGAGAAAGAAATTAAAGGGTTGATGGAAGAGAGGGAAGGAACGGTGAAGCGAGAGGTTTGAAGGGAAGAGAAAAGGAAGATGATATGAGGAGAAGGAGGAAGAGGGGGACTGAGAAGGAGTGGAGGAAAAATAAAGGAGAGGAGGGGAGGGGAGGACGGGAAGGGGTGGAGCGGGACGAAGAGGTGAAGTGGAGCGGGAGGAAAGGAATGAGGAGATTGGGGGGGGAGAGTATAAGATTAGGGGACGGCAATGGGATTGAGTTCAGAGGTGAAGGAAGAATAAAGGGTTGGGGAAGGAAGGGGAGGAGACGGGAAGATGAAAATAGGTATGGAGAGGGGAAGGGTAGAGAACGTGAATAGAGAAGGGGAGAGAAAGTGAGGGGAAGGGATTGGGAAGG
>NC_136954.1:16369056-16379056 GCF_032717465.1 Coenobita brevimanus
TCTCCTGTCGTTCTACTTAATCTATAATATTTCTCTACATATTTCCTCTCCCATTTCTTCTAATAGCCTTGCTTTCCTAGTTTCTTCTTTTTTTTTTTCTGTTGTTCTTGCCAATATTATAGCTGATTTCCTCCTCCTCATATCATCATCATCATCACAATAATCTTTCTTCTTTCTCTTCCTCGTCTTTCTTTCCCTATGTTTAAAGGCACATGCCACGGTTCCATTCATCCCAACAAAATATGTTACCGTACTCAAATTTACTTTTTTTGTTCATATACTTATTTCTGGAAGTCCGTTTCATTTTCTCGTTTTATTACGTATTGATTTTCTTTTCCGATTATTTGCCTCTCCATTTTCTTCAGTTATCCTTAGTTTTCTCTCTTAGTCTTATCCACTGAAATTCTCATCCTTTTCATTCTTTTATCCTATTATTCTCCTTTTTTGGGGGAGGGGTGCACTACTGAGATGGTTTGAGGCACAGCTCGTTAACTTGGGAGGCTCTATGACCTATTCTTTACAAATTTATCTCTGCTTGTGACACGTTATTAATCTCTCACTTTATTTAAGCAATCAAAGTCAGTATTACAATGACATAATTAGCATACAAGAAAAGAGTAAACTGTAAAAAAAATCGCTAAGGATAAGGTGCCACGGAGACTCCTGAACAGATAGGAAAATGATTCGCACCTTATTTCTATATTTTAACTCCTCCTTCACCATCATCATCATCATCACCACTATCACCGTCATCACTATCACCATCACCACCATTAACATCACCATCATCAGCATCAACATCACCACCACCACCATCAACACCATCATTATCACTACCATCACTATCACAACCATCAAAATCAACATCACTGACTCACTTAGATCACCACACCAGAGTGCCTTATTCCCCCCTCCCTCCCCCACCAAACAGATTAAGTAAAATGCTGAATATTATTTCCTACCGACGGCACGATGCCAGAGCAATTTTTTTCAGTCCCAACCTTCCCTAAGAATGCGAACAACAAATCGATGTACAATCCAGGTCCCCAATTATAGAGCTGGGTAAACAGATGCCATCTTGAAACACCTCGCCCAGGCTGAATAAAATCGCTAGCAGGTAGCAAGAATGAATTGAAAAAATGGGCCATCGCAGTGAAGGGGTTAAGGGTAGTGAAGGGAGGATTATTCTGAAGAGGAGTGAGGTGGAAATATCGTAAGGGAAGGAGAGGGAAAATAATGAAATGCGAAAGACGTGAGAGAGTTCGACTGGTTCAAGAACTTAACTCAGGTTCTTCTAGTTGGCAGCTGGATGTGCTAACCAATGCACCAACGGCTCTTAATATTCTACCTTCCCTCCTTTATACTACTGCCATCACTTCCGCCATCACCACCAGATGACTGACTCTACCCACCAGCAATATACTTCCTCTCCCTCCCCTTCCAACCCCTCCCCTTCCCCCTCCCCCCCTCCTGTCTTGCTCCCTTCCACTAAATACTTCCCTTTTCCTTCTCCCCTAACTTCTCTTTCGTCTCCCCGTCCTCTCTCTCCTGCTCCGAAGTCCCCCTCTCCTTCCTTCTCCCTCCTCTCTCTCCCCTACCCTCTCCATCACAATTCCCCGTCCCCCCTCCTCTAATTTCCTCTCCCTTCCATCTCTCTCTGCTCCCCTTCCCACCTCTTCCTGTTATTCCTTTCCCCTACCTTCTGACGATTCCTTCCTTTCCCTTCTTCCTCCTCACGTCCCCTCCTCTCATTACCCCTCCCTCCCTTTCCTCTCATTCCCCTCCTCTCCCCCACCCCTTCCCCTCCCGCCATCATCGTTCCCATATCGAAATAAAACATCTGACAGTAGCAAGATTACTGATAATTACCATCGCTTTATACTGATGACGTTGTGAATGCCTATAAGCCATTCAGTGCGGTAACGTATTTTTTTCTTGCCATTATCAGACGGTTTTTCTGAGCCAAGGGAAGATTTTTCACACTGGAGGGGTTAAATATCGTCACCCTCATTAAAAAAAAAAAAAAAAAAAACTGCCCGTCATTTTTTTCTACTTTTCGGGAAATTGAAAAAAACTTCATTTTCTTAATTTTCAATAACTTAGGCAGAAACTTGAGGCGTATTTTAGACCACTCACGCACAAGATGAAGAACTGATTTAGGCAAAAATCCAAAAATCACCGAAAAATTACTTAGGCAGTTTTTTTTTTTTTTTTTTTTTTTTTTTTATGAGGGTTACGATATGCCTTCATTAAACAAGAAACAACACTCAAGACGGTGCAGCACCCGCGGCCACACACTGGACTAAGGGCCGAATACTGGCGTTACCCTGTGACCCTGACCTTCTACAGACTGCTCCTGAATTAAAGTTATTTCATTCCTCCTGCCATACCATGAACCCTTCCACCAAGTTAGGTCGACATCGGATCTAGACTGTGTGACACCCCTGCCCCCTGCCCCTGACTTCTGACTTTTCCTTGTGACATTCGATCGAAATTGAATTTTTCTATCCGTGCCTATCATGAACCATTCCACAAAGTTTGATGTAAATCGGAGGAAATTATTTAATTCAGCCTTGCCATGCGACCTTGACCTTTGACCTACTGTTCTCAATAACAAATGGTCAACGTCTACTCTGACCCTTAACCCAACTCCAAAGTTTGGTCCAAATAAGATGAAAACTTGTAGTTTTGTTCATACACAGGTGCATGGGTCGAACTTTGACCTTGCCCTGTGACCTTGGCTTTGACCGATTGTTCTCAAAACCTAATCTCTTTGTTTTTGCTTTATCCTCAACCATGCAACCAAGTTTGGTCTAAATCGTATCAGAACTGTTTAAGTCAACCTTGCTGGGTCAAGTACTGACCTAACCCTGTGACCCTGACCCTTGACCTATTGCTCTCAAAAACCTGACTCAAACGCCTCAGGTAAGTTTGGTTAAAACCACATAAGAGCCATCCAAGTTATTTTGTTCACACTGGTGTAGTCAGCAACGATACAGATGACTCATGTGTTTCATCACCACCATCATCATCATCATCATCACAAGCTTCAAAAATTACCTTAAAATACTGGGCGTTTATATACATCTTCACTTAGCAAATTAAACCCTAACACTAATTTTTTTCCCCGTTTTAATATCGAAATAGCTTCAACTAATACTATAAAGGAGGATACTGAGGCATAATCTGCAGAAAAAATCGCTAAGGAAGAGTTGCTACGAAGGCTTCAGAGACACTTGGAAAGCGATCGTAAACCTAACTTTTCTACATATCTAGGGAAGAACTGGGGCTTTACAAAAACAAACACAGCCACTCCAGCATTTCGACACTAACATACACAGGATTTGTCTTTCCTTAAACACACCCCTTCTGATTCGTGCTTAGCCGGCATGGGGAGGGATTAATTCTACCTATACCCCTCCCTTCGCTGACAGATCCGGTTGTGCAGAGGATCACTTATATACATGTGTCACACTCTTCATCACAGTCAACAGCAGCATCACCATCCTCCTCTTCCTCCTATCATCATCATCATCACAGACAGCCCACCCACAATGAGCACCCTCTCTCTCTCTCTCTCTCACGCAAATGCCACCCCCCTCGTTCCTCCCTAAGCCATCATTCATCTAATCTACGCTCCTCTCACCCTCTATTCCACCACCAACTGAGTCAACTCCCTGTGGTGAAAGATATTTGTGAGTGTGTGTGTGTGTGTGTGTGTGTGTGTGTGTGTGTGTGTGTGTGTGTGTGTGTGTGTGTGTGTGTGTGTGTGTGTGTGTGTGTGTGTGTGTGTGTGTGTGTGTGTGTGTGTGTGTGTGTGAGAGAGAGAGAGAGAGAGAGAGAGAGAGAGAGAGAGAGAGAGCATGGTCCACAGCAGACCTGAATTAGACCAAAGAGGGGACTAGCGCGTGTGGTCATGAAAGTCAGCTAAAATTCCACTGCCTTTGAATTACAAGGTCAAGCTAAATATTATTATTACAAGGCAGATTAGCGGTAAATATTCTATAGCTGTTAAGATATGATGGCGCCGTGTTAAAAGAAACTTATTTATACACTAATTTCATCGTAGCTAAAATTTCATAACAATGATCTGGAATAGGCTGAAGTGGAGCAGAGTTACAGTAGAATATGATAAACTTAAACAATACATGCTTGTCAGAACCCAAAATTTGACTTAGGGGAGGAGTAGGGGACGAGTGAAATATTTTTATCCCGCAACAGCTAAAACTACACTACAGATGGATTACCAGGTGAAGCGGAGATACCATAAAACTGAAATGGTATATGGTAAAGCTAAAACAGTAGATAGTAAAGGTAGAGTAGTATACAGCAGATCTAAATTAGACCTGAGAGTCGGGAAGTAGAGAGGAACTACCCGGTGAAGCCCGGTTAATACAGTAAATGATGAAGCTAAAACAGTGTATGGGAAGGCTAAAAACAGGACATGATAAGGCTAGAGTAGTGTACTGCAGAAAAGAATTAGACCTGACAGTCGAGAAGTAAAGATGAATTGCCAGGTAAAGCAGAGAATATATGATAAAGCTAAAACGCAAAATGAAGCAAAAACAGCAGATAGTAAAGCTATAGTAGTATACAGTAGACGTGAATTAGACCTGAGAGTCGAGAAGCTGAGATGAATTACCAGGCGATATAATGCATGATGAAGCAAAAACAGTAAATGTCAACGCCAGAACAGTAGATATTAAAGTCAGAGTATACACTAGACCTTAATTAGCCCTAAGAGTGGAGTAGAGGGAGGAGTGTAGCCTCATACTCCGGTGACAGCAAAAATTCCGCTACACCAAAAGGCCATTACTGGGTGACTATGGGGGAGCCTGGCACAGGGGTTAAACAATCTCTTTTTATCCCTTTATAAAAACCTTTATTGAGAGTGACATGAGGTGGGGTGTCGTGTGGAGAGAGAGAGAGAGAGAGAGAGAGAGAGAGAGAGAGAGAGAGTAGTGTAGTGTAGTGTAATGTGTGTGTGTGTGTGTGTGTGTGTGTGTGTGTGTGTGTGTGTGTGTGTGTGTGTGTGTGTGTACGGGGATGTGTAGTAGGGGAAGAAGAGGTGTAAAAGCGAGGCGGGTAGAGAGAAATGGAGGGTGTTAGGCAGGGAGGGGAAAAGTGGAGAGGAAATGATGGGTCTGGAGGGAGAGGGAGAGGGAGAGGAAGAGGGAGAGGGAGAACGAGGACGAGGAAAGACCATATCAAGTATTCTCTGTTCAAAACCACTCCATCCTGTGGTGATGTTTATATTCTAGTCCTGTTGCCTCCAGACGATTTTACTCAGCTAAGAGAGAAACAGCTGGTTGTGCAGGGCTAATGGCCACTTTCTAGCTCCCTACAACAAACACGTCCCTCCAAAACTGGACAAAATTGTAGAGTAATATACTCTTTTCACTCTTACTTGGCTTAAAAATGCCTTCTCTCCGCCTTGAATGCTGAGCTGTAGAGATAAGATTAAAATATGATGATATAAACGAAGACATATCACGGAATGGATGTAAAGCCGTAGTATTTTCTTTTCCCTACATATCTGGTAAGTGAAATAAGCTACCTTACATTACGAAAAAAAAATTCAGGCAAGACTAAGAAGAAAAAATTGCAGATCATGTTATTCTATTCGTTTAGCTTGGACTAAATATACTGTCTCTCCATCCTGAATTACTCTCTTCATCCTGAATTACTGTCTCACCATCCTGAATCTCTCTCTCTCCATCCTTAATCAGTCTCTGCATCCTGAATTACTGTCCCTCCATCCTGAATTACTCTCTCTCCATCCTGAATTACTCTGTCCACCCTGAATTACTCTCTCCCCATCCTGAATTACTCTCTCTCCATCCTGAATTATTACTCTGTCCATCCTGAATTGCTCTCTCTCCATCCTGAATTACTTTCTCTCCATCCTGAATTACTCTCTCCATCCTGAATCACTCTCTCTCCATCCTCAGTGTATAGCTATCACACAAAAATATGGTGCTATACTCTGTCCACTTTACCCTGGCCTAAAATGAAGTAAAGTAGACGCACTGGAATAACAGCGATCTTTACGCTTGTTTAATCTCTCTCTCTCTCTCTCTCTCTCTCTCTCTCTCTCTCTCTCTCTAGGTCTTACACTCATCATCACCAGTGATCCCCCGTGTACCACAGCCACTTCTCCCCTCCTTCCATCTTAATCCATCTCTCTCCTCCCCTTCCCTTCCCTTCCCTCACCCCTCCCCTCCCATTCCTCTCTCCTCCCTCTCCCCTTCCTCTCTTCTCCCACCTCGTCCACATCTCTACCTTCTCTTGCATTCTTCCACTCCTTTTCATTCCAGTATTGCTTCCCTAACTCCCCCCCCTCTCTCTCTCTCCTTAAATCTTATCCCTATCCCATCTCCCCCCATCTTCTCCCTGTCTGCCCGTCTGTGTGTGTGCCTATCTCTGTCAGTCTATTTACCTGTATATGTCAGTCTGTCTGTCTGTCAGTATCTGTCTATCAGTCTGTCTGTCTATCTGTCTTTCTGTCATTATTTGTCTGTCTGTGTTTCACTATTTGTCTGCCTGTGTCTGTCATTATTTGTCTGTCTGTCTGTCTGTCTCTGTGTCTTTCTGAGTCTGCGTCTGTCTTTCTGTGTCTCCATCTATCTTCTGTCTGTGTCTGTGTTTGTCAGTCTCTCTCTCCTCCCCCTCCTCTCTCTCTCTCTCTCTCTCTCTCTCTCTCTCTCTCTCTCTCCATCACCACACTTCCTCGCGTACCGTGGCCACTTTTCCCGCCACATGACTGATGGTGAAGCCCGCGCTAAGAAGTAATTCCCCAACAAGCAATAAATCCAGACGCCAGTGGGGGAGACGGAGGGAAGGAGGGTGAGGTGGGGGAAGTGAGGGAGAGGTGGGGGAAGCGAGGGAGGGGTGGGGGAAGCGAGGGAGGGGTGGGGGAAGCGACGGAGGGGTGGGGGAAGTGAGGGAGAGGTGGGGGAAGCGAGGGAGGGGTAGGGGAAGTGAAGGAGAGGTGCAGGAAGTGAGGGAGAGGTGGGGGAAGTGAGGAAGAGGTGGGGTAAGCGAGGGAGAGGTGGGGTAAGTGAGGGAGAGGCGAGGCAAGTGAGGAAGAGGTAGGTGGAGATGAAGATAAAGAGAGATGGGTGAATGGAAGCCAGGAATGCAGAGGGAAGTGCTGAGGAATGGTATGCTGAGGGGAGGGGAGGAAGAAGCAGCAAAAGAGGAGAGGAGAGGAGAGGAGAGGAGGGGAGGGGAGGGAAGGGGAGGGGAGGGGAGGGAAAGGGAAGAGGAGGGGAGGGGAGGGAAAGGGAAGAGGAGGGGAGGGGAGGGGAGGGGAGGGGGGGAAGGGAGGGGAGGGGAGGGGAGGGGAGGGGGGAAGGGAGGGGAGGGGAGGGGAGGGGAGAGAGGAGACGAGAAGAGAAAAAATGAAGTAGGAGAGAAGCGGAAAAGATAGGGGATAGAAGAGGAGAGGAAAGAAGTGAAGTGGAAGAAAAAAGGATATAAGTGAGGGAGAAGCGAAGAGAGAAGAGGTGAGGAGAGAAAGGAAAAGGAGAGTTATATACTGGAGGAGAGGAAAGGATAGAGAGGGGATGCAGGTAAGGAAAAAGAAAGGAGAGTGGAGATAGGAAGGAAATAGGGACGTGAGACTGAGGCAGGCAGACACGTGCGAGGTGGGGACAAATTACTGTAAGGTAAGAATGAGGAGGGGACCTGTCTGAAAAGCTGTAAGTATGAGGGCGGTGGGATTATGTTGGCAGACAGGCGTGAGGGAGGGAGGTAGAGAGGTTAATAGTTAAGGGACACTATAGGTACAAAAAATAAGTAAAACAACGTAAATAATGACGAGAGGCGCACAGGAGAGCCATGTACGAGAGAAGTAGGTAATAAAAAGCAAGAAGAGAGGACAGACAGGTACGCAAGAGGAAGGTAAATAATTGGAAGGGATGTGGCAGCCATGTGCGAATAAGAGATGATAATCTCAACATAAATCCACCATCCTCCTTTCAAGGGATAGGGAAGTAGCAAGGGCAAATGCAAAACCAGGCAGTTGAGCTGTATCGGTGCCACCACATGAAGGCTCCCTATCCAACACGGCGAGTGTATGTAAAGGGGGTGGTGGTGTGTACTGGGAAGACGGGGTCGTTACTGAGGAGGGACAAAAACTACCTAAGGTTCTTTGTCACGGCTGACTCTTAAAAGAATGAGGCCATAGGAACCGAAACAGACAAAGAACGAGATGAACTGTGTGTGTGTGTGTGTGTGTGTGTGTGTGTGTGTGTGTGTGTGTGTGTGTGTGTGTGTGTGTGTGTGTGTGTGTGTGTGTGTGTGTGTGTGTGTGTGTGTAGATAAGACCAAAGATGTTAACCCTTCCGTGGTCGAGACAACTCTAGCATTTTATTTCAGCAAACGCCAGACGGTTTTATTCGCCTGGATGGGTCACAGGAGCCGAACTGAATACTGGTACCGTAAAAAAAAAAAAAAAAAATCCTCTCATTAACGGGACAACAGTAGTATTTAGACGGGCTAACGGCAGCTGGGTGAGTCATAGGAGCCTGTGTTAACAGAGTGGTGACCGAGGAAAGACTGATAAAGACACCGATTGACAGTTTGATAGACTGATGGACTGATAAAGACAGACTGATAAAGACTGATGAAAACAGACTGGCAGACAGACTGATAAAGCCATTGATAAAGACACTGATAAAGTCAGACTGATAAAGAGTGATAAAGAAAGACTGATAAAGAAAGACGGACAAAGACAGACAGACTGATAAAGAAAGACGGATAAAGGCAGACTGATAAAGATATATCTAGATACAAACAGAAATGAGTTTCTCAAAAATATTTACGAAAGATCCCCTGCCGTAACTTAGATGTGATATCGCTGGAACAAAAAGAAAAAAGAAAAAAAAAGTGGCATCTTCCTTGTCCCAGGTTTTCTTTTACCCCGTGCTAAGTTTGATTTTTCCCAGTATGATCATCCTTCCTATTTTTTTTTTTTTACTCTCATCTACAATAATCTACCCTAACCCAATCTAAATTAACAGATTAACCTAACAGACTAACTTAAACCTCATACCAGCAAAACAAACCTAACCTAAAGAGTAACCTAACAAATTAACCTAACCTGATACTAACAAAATAAACTTAACCTAACCTAGACTTCACTGGATTAAAAAGTAAAACAAAAAAAAAATTATATAAAATTGTAATTAGCCGCCTGATGTTCCTACGTAAAGCATGTCTTAGTTACGAGAGGGATATTATCGTGGGTTATGTATATTCTCTGCAGTATGAGTAAAGAAAGAAAAGTGCAGAGTCCCTGGTTCTTCCTGCAAATACAAATTACAGTTACATGGCACCGATGGTGATTAGGCTTGACAAAATCTACTCAGCTCTGTACAGTCGATCAAAAAAATAAAAATTTAGCACAAAGTAATCTAACAACCTGAAAGAAAAAATCGGTGCACAGTTTAACGCGAAATAATCAAACACCACGTCAAAAAACCGTCGGTGAACATTTAACGCGAAATAACACCACGTCGAAACATTACCGGTGAACATTTAACGCGAAATAATGTAGCACCGTCAAAAATACAGGCGTACATTTATCACGAAACATTATAACACAGCATTAAAACAAAAATCGATGCACATTCAGCGCGAAATTCTCTAACACCGCGGACACTGACTACTACAAAAAGCCCGATGATCTTGCCCCTCACTGGCAAACCTGCTTTGATTACTGTACAGTCGGCATCAACAGTCCTGTCGCCATCACCAGCTTTTCTCTCTATGGGTTCCAAAAATAAGTGTGGGTAATGAAACGTAGGTGACGCTGATGTCCCCCCCCCCCCACAGATCACTGTCAGGAGGGTCATCTGCTGTGGGTTTACATGACCAATTTTCATAGTTTATGGAAGACAAGCAGGGCAGAAGACAGGAGACAGGACTTATGACGCCGACTGTACTTGAATATTCAGATGGTAATATATTAATTGTCTCGGGACATCGCAGGCAA
>NC_136954.1:16381556-16491556 GCF_032717465.1 Coenobita brevimanus
CAAGTGTTTACTATTAAGGCAAAATTATAAAAAAAAAAAAAAATGGTACCGTACATAAAACGCTGCTCACAAAACTAGTAAGCACTAAATAGTGATACGATTCTGAGTATTTCGTTTCGGTGATTTTGGTCCGAATATTTTCAGAGCAACTAGACTTCCTATACATATCATTACTACTCATTCTTTCACTATCCAAACCTTTTCTGTCCCACCAGGATCGTAGGAACCCCAGGCTAGGCTACGCAGTCACGATATTTAAGGTGAGAGTGACCACATTCACTCGTCCCAAAGTGGCACTGTGAGAAACTCCAACCACCTCTAGGATACACATATATCCTTGCAGACTCAATCCGGTTGGAGCGCCTTAACCCACTAAACCACTTAGCGACAACTGGTTATAAGGTTATCACGCAAAGTAATAAACGGTTTCCTGGTTTACGGGATCAGTCTGGGTTGTCACATTGTAGACACCCGAAGGCACCACTACCTCCACAGATGATGGTGGGCTCCCCTATATACCGTTCTAATGTTAATATTAATAATATCAACCTTAATACAAGACAGGTTACTCAGAAAACACTCGAACCGAAAAAAAGGACGAAATATTCTAAAGCTTATCTGCGGCTTGAATCATCACTAGTTCTGTCAGGAAGTTACATATAAAAGGATTTTTAGTCTTGCCCTAAGAGTATATATAAAAAAAAGCAGAGGGGACTATAAAGATAGGTAGGTAGACAGGCCCATACGAGAGAGAGAGAGAGAGAGAGAGAGAGAGAGAGAGAGAGAGAGAGAGAGAGAGAGAGAGAATATTGGTTCAAGGTGTTGGGTGGGGTGAGAGACGGCATGAAGCAAAAAGCCTGCAAAAGCTTTGCACATGAGACAGGAATTGTGGAGTGGAGAAAGGCCGAGGGATAGGGGAAGGTGCGAAGAGGGAAGGAAGCAGGGGGTGGAGAGGGAGGGCGATATGGAAAACTTTATATGCAACATTTTAACCTTTAACCATGGCATGGTCTAAACGTTATTTATATTGTTCCGGTTTACATTTAAGACACTCTAGTATTTTATTTTTAGAGCTAACGGCAGGACATATATTCAGGAAAGAGTGATTCAGAAGTGCAAGAATTAAGTCTCAAAGTCGAGATATATCATGGAGTGTGGTGTGCAGTGGTGGAAAGGTTAGGAGTAAGAGTTAAAGAAGCAAGGAAAGAGGGAGGAAGGAGACAAGGGAGAGAATGGGGGGAGAAGGGGGGAATGACATAAGGGGCAAGAGAGCAAAAGCGAAAGTGAGGAGGGGGAAAAGGAAAAGGGGAGGGAGAAGGTAAGAAATGAGGGAGGAAGATGGAGGGGGGCGAGAAAAGAAGTCGGGGTAGGTGAAGGGATAGTCAAGAGATATGGAAGCCTTGTTGCTTAAAATCTTTTTAAAATGCCTGAAAATGGCGTGTGATAATAATGCACCATAACCAGCACCACTTGTCACCATTCTCTCTCTCTCTCAAAGCACACTTAAAACTGAGGTTTCTCGCTTAAGATTCCACTTTCCATCGTAATCACAAAAATGTTAGCGGAGACAGGATGGCTTTGATTATTCTATTGCTAAAGGAACTGATACGGTATCTCTCTCTCTCTCTCTCTCTCTCTCTCACACACACACACACACACACGAGTGAACGAGTGTGTGTGTGTGTGTGTGTGTGTGTGTGTGTGTGTGTGTGTGTGTGCGCGCGCGCAATGCTTACATCAGGAACGAATAAATGTCTACTGCATTTTTTTACAGTATACCGCTCCAGTCCGAGAATGTCTTTATAAATGTTTTATCTGGACTATTATACTCCGTTTAAGAGATTGAAAAAAAAATAAAAATGGCGGTGCAGCTGCCAGGGTCGGATGCCGCCGACCGTTAATGAGAGATCTTCAGACTGGAGGTCCTTCTTACACTAAATGAAATCGCCAGAAATTAGCAAGAACAAGTGAATGAAGTACTGTAATGCAATAAAAAATTCCCTACCGGATGATAACCATGCATATTATGTACTGTGTACACAATCTGGGTATGATATCTATATGTATGTATGGCTGTTAAGTAAGACTGCACCCGACCTTGTTTGAGCCCCAAGTGTGACCTTGACCTTGGGAGTAGATGACTGGTTGTTGCGCACGACACACCGTCATGGCATGGGGAACAATTTTGTGAAGTTATATCGAAATCTGTCGATGCATGTAGAAGTTACAAAGCGGACACCAAATAGCGGACGGACTGACGTACTGACAGAACCGCGCAAACCAATAGTCCCCGACCGGTTTGACCGGCAGAGGACTCATAAAATGAAAGATACATCCTCACGGGAAAACGGTTAATTCTTAACACGACGTGAAGCCACTCTTTAGAGTGAATAAAATAGTCTGGGGTAGTAAGTATGAAGTAACAGACTTAAATCAAATTAAAGGGTAGGCTACAGCAGTGACCTACACAAAGGGCCTAAACTGCGGGAACCGTTGTTTGCCACTTCGGAGAATCATTAGGTATTCACTAATGAACTAAGTCGAATTATATTCAAACAGTTACCACACTATCAGTATAAATTATCGTTCAATAATTAAGTATACCGTATTACAATATGACCTGAGAAGGACGCTGCGGAGGAAAAAATGTACTGCTCTGTAGGCGTCAAAGCTAATGTAAACAACGCCATCATATTCACGAACCAGACATGGCACTGCCTACGTCAATCACGTATACCGAATATATGTTAGGAATATGAGAAAAAAAAATTTAATGACCACATTTAGAATTCAAAAGACCAAAATTCGCCAAAAATGCACATTTTATCATTCTTCCGTCGCTATGAAATTATATAGGCTACTTCATTTAATACGTATGTATGTAGGCAGGAAAACACGCAGGTATGCACACATGTATATACACATACTACGTTTGTATGTATGCTTGTATGTATGTATACACAGTTTAAAACAGAGGCAGATATATAAACTGTAGATACTGTACATATTATTCTGACTAACAAACACGACAGTGACGTACTTTTCATTGTTATTGCTATTTCCAGATGATTTTCCTCGGCTTAGGAGAGCCACCTAGCAATGAAGAGGTTAATGAAGACTGTTTTCAACTACAGTCCGAAAAGCCTCTACTGAACATAATAAAATTGTCTGATGATACATAAATGAAATGGAAAAGACGTCATCGCAGTAAATAAGTCAGATGTTCCACAAGACTCACCCCAAGATGGCCGGATTGCTTAATGCCTGCACAGGTAATCTCCGCACCTAACTTCTCCGTATGTAATTCATTCGTCTCGTACGTCTGTAGTTACCTGCACTAGCAATATAATCTTGGTAAGACCCACTGAAGTCCAACTGGGTAATGTCCGGCCGAAATAGGCTGCATTTTGTGAAGAAAGAGACACGCACTCACACATGCCACCACAGTTTCAACTCGAGTGACACAGTGCGAGGAGGGGAGGGCAAGGAATCGTGGGTAATCACACCACAGTTAAACAGTACAACATTCTATTTTATTGCAGACCTGTGCGAAGGCTCAATGTATTATTAACAACGCAACAGTAAAAACGACCTATGAAACAATCATGGAAATATATGGTAAATACTAGATAAAAGCGAGGTGATCGGTTTGAAGTGGCGAGAGAGGGCTCGGAGATGGGAGGAAGTGTCACGAATCAATTCGCGACATTTCCCTTTTGTGAGAAGCCACGAACTATTAGTAGAAAACTCACTGTGTATCGCTCAGTTAACCGTTTCTCTCTCCATTTCGGAGTATACTTTTCAAAACATTCGTCACTTTCAAAAGTGACCGATATAATGCAAAATCACTAAGTGTTCTACTGAGCGATACAATTGTTTCTTTATCGTTCGCCTCTGCTTGCCTAAACCGTTAGCCACGCCTTCTTCCGGTGGCTTGTGCGTCCTGCCCATACAATGTATTTTGAATTCAGTCTAGTGTTTGTTGTGACGGAGGAAGGTCCTGTGCTCCACAAGTGTGAGAGGTCGCTAGCACCCAAGCTCCACTGAGACAGTTAATCCAGTCCTCCCACCCCCCGGGTGATACATAGCATTCATCGACTGGTATTTCCTTTTTGTATAATCCTAGTTTTAAGAGTTTAGTTAAGGTGTTTTTTCCTAGGCGTAAGTATTTAGCTTTTGTGTGAGTGAGTGAGTGCGTCTCATTGATTTGATTTGAAATGTAACGTTAAATTTATTTTTTTGTAATCAATAAATTTAACAGTTCTTTTCCTTGAGCTCAATGTAAAGTAAAATCTTGTTTCATTTCTCCAAATTAAGCTTATTTTCCATATAGCTCCTAGCTTGCATAAACGTTTGCCTTCATAACTGGTACTTAGACCAGTCTTGTTGTATTAACTTAAAATCCGTTGTGCCATAGGAGTTAAAGCATCAGCAAGAGCCTGATATTATTATTAGTATTAGTTATTTATTGTCAGGGGTGAAGTAACTTTCTCCAGAGGCTAACAGTACAGTAATTCAGCAATTGTGAGTAATTAGTCTCTGCTGTGTACTGTTGAGAAAGTTTTTAAATTCTCGTTCTTAGAGAATCGTTGCACGATTTAGCAAGACAATCATTGTCCCTGCTCTTTAATATTATTGAATATTAATATCAATTTAAATAATATTTAAGCATTTATTTTTCAAAACTCCGCGATAGTATAAAAACCCCGTGACAATTGGCGACCTCATTCCAGGATATTAACTCCTAGCTCTAAAGCTATTCACGAGATAGTGCTCACTCATTCATATTTAGGTATTTATCATTAAAGTTTATAGGCACAAGCTTACTGGTGTTTACCCTTAATTTAGCAAGTGAATTTTGCTTTATTAATCAATAGAGTACCATACTCGTTTATTCTTGGTAACGCCAGACGATTTTATTCGCTCCTGGGCAGTCGCTACCCATTGTGTCTATTATTGAGTCTTCCCAGTCATTTACATTTTTGATTTATTCTTTGCTAGTTAACTAGATAAGACTGGTCACCACTAGCTTGTGTCTGTATTCTTTACTTGTGTTTATTAGTATTCGTCGCTAAGCAGTCAGCACTCAGTTTCGGTTTGCTTAATAAATTAGCGCTATGGCTACCACCATATTTTTACAGGAAGCCAAAGATATGGGTCTTTCGGACCCAACCGAAATTAAAGAGTATATACTCTCACGGCATAATCAGAAGCAGCAGCGCGAGAATGATGCCCGTGAAGAGCGTAAGATTCAGCGCGAATACGAGCGAGAACAGCGCGAACAACGTGAAAGAGAGCATGCATATGAACAAGAGCAGCGTGAGAAAGAGCGCAAGTATGAGCGAGAACAGCGCGAATACGAGCAGAAACAACGCGAGCTCGAGTTAGAAAAAGAGCGACAACAGCGAGAACACGAGCTAGTACAAGAGCGAGAACAGCGCGAATACGAGCGTGAACAACGAGACAAAGAACGAGAACATGAACTTGAAGTGCTGAAGCTCAAGCGAGATTCCTTGGCTTCAGACACGTCTGGTGCAGTTGGTCCAAGCTCCACGAGCGTTCTCCCTGCACATGTCCTGGCGACCCCACGCATCAAGCTTCCTTCATACAAGGAAAGCGAGCGAATCAAGCCGTACATAGCTCGTTTTGAGGACATGGCAGACTTATATCAACTGGATGAGGCAGCTAAGCGGCTTCAGTTTCTTAGCCTATTTGAGGGCCCTGCCCTCGATATTCTCCACCGAATTCGTGGAGACAATCTCACATATGAGATGATGAAAGCTGCACTCATTAAGGCGTATGGTCTCACAGTAGACGACGCCAAAGTTCAGTTCATGCGAGCTCATCTCCAAGACAAGGAGACAGCTGTTCAGTTCCTTGATCGTCTCACAGCTTACTTAAATGAGTGGTTGGAGAAAGATGAAACTCCTTCCACGCGTGAGGGGATAATTGACCTTATGCTGCGTACACAGCTAGAGAGGTCGTGGCCTGCTGAGCTCATAGCACAGCTTAAGATCTGCCAGGTGAAAGATGCCAGCCAAATGGCAGAGAAGGCTGACGCATTCTTTACTGCATACGGGTATCAAACTCGTAAGCAAAACACCTGGAGCAGAAAAGATACTGCCAAGTCTGGGAAGCCGTCTCAGACTGAATCCCAGCACCAAGGCCATTCTCAGAATAATGGCCAAGGTCCAAAACCGCAGTGGAAGGACCAGGGGCAAAACACTCAGAAACCTGAGTGGAAGAGGTACAACAAGTACCCTAACCAGCAGCAGTATCAGCCACGCAACCGACCGTTGGGACAAAGTTTTTCACCACCAGCTCAAAAGAGGCAAGAAGCGAATGCAGCCTTCATTCCTCAGCAGCAGCATGGTGGTCACGTCCCTACCAGTGTGGGTACTTCCCCACAGTTCACTAGTCCCCCAGTGACAGTGAACCCCCCTCCACAGATGGCCAATGTTCCATCTTCCCAATATAACCCTCAAGGCACAATGTTTGCCGCATCAATTCAGCAGCCTCATGAGTGGCTAGCTGCTTCCTCCACAGGCCCTCCCACAGGTGACAGTACCTTCCTTGTTCAGCCAGGGTTTGTGGGAGACATTCCTGTGAAGGTCCTGAGAGACAATGGTTCCTCAGGTTGCTCTGTTAAGCAGAGTTTAGTTCGGCCTGAGTAGTATACAGGTCGACAGATCCATGCAAACCTTATTGATGGATCAGTGAGATTGTTCCCTGAGGCATGTATCCAGGTGGCATCTCCATTTTATACTGGCACGACACTTGCAGTTGTCATGCAAGAACCTTTATTTGACCTCATCATTGGAAATATTAATGGAGTCAAGGATAGTTGCTCCGATGATGATGCTACTCAGACTTCGGCTGCTGCGGTAACACGAGCCATGACTGAGGCTCCAGACTGTGTCACCCCAGTGATCATTGAATCGCCGCAAGATCTGATGTGTAGTCAACTTGTTGTGCAAGAACAACAATCTGACCCGACACTTGCTGCCGTGCGGAACAAACAAAAGGGTAAAGTGATCAAGTATTCACGGGGAGGACAAGCCAGGTTCCTTCGCAAACAAGGACGGCTCTACCGTGAGTCACGAACACCCGAGGGTGAGGTTCGACTGCAGTTTGTCGTTCCCGCCAAGTACCACCTAGCAGTGTTACAATGGGGTCATTGTTCAGCCTCAAGAGGTCACATGGGCAAAAGGAAGACCCAGGGCAGTATCCGAGCTGACTTTTTCTGGCCAGGGATGGGACGGGACATAGATAGTTTTGTCCGTTCTTGCAGTGTGTGCCAAAGTATCACCACTAATCAGGGACATGCCCTTCCTGTGCCATTTGTAACTACACCTGTAATCTCTGAGTCAGTTGAGAGACAGGGTAGTGGTGAAGTGGGTGCAGACCTGACGTCTCGCCCATTGGCCCCACAGGACACATTATGTCCAGGGCCTGTACATACATATTATGTACCATAAGTTAAGGGGGAAGTTGAGAGGCGACTTGAGGCTATGGAAGACCCAAGTTTGCATAAGGATTCTCAGCTTCCCGGTACTAATAGAAGTACTGTAGGTTAAGGGGGAAGTTCGAGAGAGAACTCCGCAGAGGCGACTTGAGGCTATGGAAGACCCAAGTTTGCACAAGGATTCTCAGCTTCCCGATACTAATATAAGTTTTGTAGGTTAAGGGGGAAGTGAGAATTCCGCAGAGGCGACTTGAGGCTATGGAAGACCCAAGTTTGCACAAGGATTCTCAGCTCCCCGATACTAATATAAGTACTGTAGGTTAAGGGGGAAGTTCGAGACAGAACTCCGCAGAGGCGACTTGAGGCTATGGAAGACCCAAGTTTGCACAAGGATTCTCAGCTTCCCGGTACTAATATAAGTATTGTACTGTAGGTTAAGGGGGAAATTCGAGAGAGAACTCCGCAGAGGCGACTTGAGGCTATGCAAGACCCGAGTTTGCACAAGGATTCTCAGCTTCCCGGTACTAATATAAGTACTGTAGGTTAAGGGGGAAGTTCGAGAGAGAACTCCGCAGAGGCGACTTGAGGCTATGGAAGACCCAAGTTTGCACAAGGATTCTCAGCTTCCTGATATTAATATAAGAACTGTAGGTTAAGGCACAGGTTGAGGACCCGTGTGCGGTTCGAGGCTATGGAAGACCCGAGTTTGCACAGGGATTCTCAACTTGCTGACATAATCGTGTGCTATAATTAATGGCGACCTCGAATGTACGAAGCTTAGGCTGTCACTTGTATTTTTCAGCTAGAGTGTACTTTTCGTAGCATGTACTGATTGCTAGGCAGAGAGAGTAATTGTAACGTAATAAGAATTTTGTCTCATTGACACTTTTGATGCTCCACCTTAATTGGTTTTGCAGGTTCAGCAATGGGTGTAGCAGTTTTGCTGTGCGGGCCAGCTGATCGTCTGCCGCACGCTGCCGCCTCTTCTCCTCTGCCTTCGCCGTCGCCATGTTCTTATTTACTATGTCATTTTACACGTAGGTACAGTCACACTACAACTGTCACACCTACACCTTGTATTACATACACCACGCTACACAACAATTAGTTGTCAGTGTAAATGTAGCGACTTTTCACTCAGTTTGACCTGAGTACAGGATTTGCACCGTCGTCATGGAGTTTTTCCCTCAAGCTTGCTTCTATTAACGTAAATACGAGGTTTTTTCGCTCACTGGCGACTGCGACTTTCTCCTGTAGCAGGATAGCACACACACCACAGTGTGAATCTTGTGTGAATGACTTAGGATGTGTACATATATATATATATCCACAAATTTTTTCCCATAAGGAAAAAATTTAATTTTGTAGGGGCGTAATGTCATGAATCAATTCGCGACATTTCCCTTTTGTGAGAAGCCACGAACTATTAGTGGAAAACTCACTGTGTATCGCTCAGTTAACCGTTTCTCTCTCCATTTCGGAGTATACTTTTCAAAACATTCGTCACTTTCAAAAGTGACCGATTTAATGCACGTCACTAAGTGCTCTACTGAGCGATACAATTGTTTCTTTATCGTTCGCCTCTGCTTGCCAAAACCGTTAGCCACGCCTTCTTCCGGTGGCTTGTGCGTCCTGCCCATACAATGTATTCTGAATTCAGTCTAGTGTTTGTTGTGATGGAGGAAGGTCCTGTGCTCCACAAGTGTGAGAGGTCGCTAGCACCCAAGCTCCACTGAGACAGTTAATCCAGTCCTCCCACCCCCCGGGTGATACATAGCATTCATCGACTGGTATTTCCTTTTTGTATAATCCTAGTTTTAAGAGTTTAGTTAAGGTGTTTTTTCCTAGGCGTAAGTATTTAGCTTTTGTGTGAGTGAGTGAGTGCGTCTCATTGATTTGATTTGAAATGTAACGTTAAATTTATTTTTTTGTAATCAATAAATTTAACAGTTCTTTTCCTTGAGCTCAATGTAAAGTAAAATCTTGTTTCATTTCTCCAAATTAAGCTTATTTTCCATATAGCTCCTAGCTTGCATAAACGTTTGCCTTCATAACTGGTACTTAGACCAGTCTTGTTGTATTAACTTAAAATCCGTTGTGCCATAGGAGTTAATGCATCAGCAAGAGCCTGATATTATTATTAGTATTAGTTATTTATTGTCAGGGGTGAAGTAACTTTCTCCAGAGGCTAACAGTACAGTAATTCAGCAATTGTGAGTAATTAGTCTCTGCTGTGTACTGTTGAGAAGGTTTATAAATTCTCGTTCTCAGGGAGTCGTGAGAAGAAGCAGCGTAAAGTAATCATTGCTTGATGTAGCAAGACAATCATTGTCTCTGCTCTTCAATATTATTGAACATTATTATCAATTTAAATAATATTTAAGCATATATTTATTTCAAAATTACCGTGATAATATAAAAACCCCGTGACAGGAAGCCTCGGAGACGAAACGCGAGTTACCAAATGCGCGTTTCTATACGTAATTTTCGTTTACAAAAGTTATTCGACGTTTCATTCATTAGCAGCACTAAAATAATACAGAGAATCTATGATGTGTACATTAATTTTGGAATTAAAAGACAAACTAAATAAATACGAAAAGCCGAGACTCTCCGCTGTCTCGTTAAGGTGGAGAGAAGTGGCGGGATGCAAGAAATCAAACGAGTTTAAACTCTGACATTCCTTTGCAATAAGGTGGCTATACAAAGACTCATGATATCGCAAACAGCAACAACATTACACACACAACCTGCCATGAGTGTATTTGCCGTGGAAATGTGTGATGATGAAGAAATACATGGAAAACATAAGGCTGTGACTGGGAAGATTCGCTGCTTCGGATCCACAAATCACAGCGCTCTCTGGCCCCGTCATCGCCAGCCCACAACCACAACCACTTGCATTCATCCCTCTCTCTCTCTCTCTCTCTCTCTCTCTCTCTCTCTCTCTCTCTCTCTCGTACGCCTGCCCTCTAATATTTCTTGTATTCATTCATGCTCTCTCTCTCTCAGAAGGCAAACTACTGACAGGCTACGTTCTGTACGAAAAATGTCAACAGATAACTGCTTCAATAAAAAATCTCTCTCTCTCTCTCTCTCTCTCTCTCTCTCTTACGGGACACACTAATTTCTCAACATTTTATCATCGTAGGGAAATACTCAGGCCTTTCCATCCAGTGACGTATTTTTAAGTTTATTTTCCTGCCACCAAACCATTACATTAAAGTAAGGGGGACTTTTCCACCTCGAAGGAATAAATATTGTCTTCATTAACCCCTTAGACTATACAAAAAATCGTTGATGAAAATTGTTTGGAGGAAGAGGGAATTAAAAAAAACATCAATAAAGTAAAATCGTTGAATAAATTTGAGGAGTTAGCATGAAGAAAGAAAATAAGCCACGGAATTGAAAGCGTTAAGCACAACATTTAATTTCATTATATTGTAGTATCCAGTTAGGAACATATCTAACCCCTTCCATATGAGATCCTGGAACTAAATGCAATAGTATGATTATAAAAATAAAAATAAAATAATTCAAACGCTTTCTCCACAAGGTAAATACATATGACTGGCGGAGCTATGAGTAAAGAAGTAATTGTTATCGTTTATGCCAAAAATTAAATAAAATAATCTACCGTACGCAAAAAATATAGAAAATAATCAATTCAAAAAATAAAAATATATTATTTATGTGGTAGAGATTAAAATGAAAAATATTTTGTGTTTCTAAAACCTAATTATGACTGGTTCCAGGAAGAATTAATAAATGTAGGACGACTTAGTTAAAAAAAAAAAAATCACGTTTCCAAAATCTAAAAATATTCATCTGACAGTGGCACGAATCAAAAAGAAAATTAAGTTACTCTAATGATGGGGTAATGAAGACTTTAACCCCCTTAAGGTGATGCCAAGGTAGATATAACCGTCTGACTGGAATGTCAATGAAATGCAATGGAGATCACTGTATTATATGTGTTAAAGGAGACCGTCCAGCTACTTCACTGCCAGAGCTGTGTCCTAAGCATAATAAGATCATTTAGAGGTTGCCAGATCCCCTAAGACTGTTATTCTCCCCAACACATTTCTTTCCTCTCTCCCTATTTTTCTCTGCAGCCCTCCCCATCTTTTTGTACGTCCCTTTCTACACCTCTCTTTTACTCCCCACCCCTCTCTTCTTCCCCCCTTCCCCATCCCTCTCTACTACCCTCCCCACACCTCTCTACCTCCCTTTCCACAATTCTCTCCTCCACCCACCCCAATCCCTCTACTTCTCTCCCTCCTTTTTTTTTTTTTTCCATATCCCTCTGTACTCTCCTCCCTACCTCTTCTCTCCTCTTTCTCCCCTCTTCTCCTTTCTTCCACCCACCCCCACCCCTCTTTACTTCCCTCCCTCCTCTCTTTCCTCCTTATCCCACTTTCCCTCCCTACTTCTCTCCCCCATCCTCCCCTCTCCCGCATCCGTCCTCACCCCTCTCTGACTTCGTCTCTCCAACCCTTCCTTCCCTCCCACCTCTCTCTCCTACTTCACCGCTTCCCTCACCTACCTTCTCTTCCTCCTCCTCCTCTCATTTCTATATCTCCCCTTCTCCCAGTCCCATCCTCATTCCCATCCACCCCCACTCCTCTCCCTCATCCACACCCATCCCATCCTCCAACCCATCAACGTAATCTATACTATTTTCACCTTCGCTTGGCCAAGAATTTCATTCTTTTGTAAGTTATTTCACGAACCAGTGGCTTAGATAATGCTACCGCTCTACGTTCTTTCCATAGCACCTCGTGATTAGTATCGCATTCTGGCGTTAATCTATTGTTAAAATTCAGCATTCGACTGGGAGGGAAAATTTTAGACCAAGTTAAATTAAAAAGAGTGTATTGGTGAACTGCGGGTGTACGCAAACCTACACCCTCTGACACACACACACACACACACACACACTCACACACACACACACACACACACACACACACACACACACACACACACACACAGCGTTGGTTCATAAATAGGACATACACACACTCTGCTCCAATTGTAAGGAATTCCGTTCATGCCTTCTGCAAGTTCCGACGATGGCTTCTCACACGATTTAGTCTTACTATCCCTCCGCCTTTACAAGGCGGAGCGATAACGCTTTTGCCCGCCTGTGTGTGTGTGTGTGTGTGTGTGTGTGTGTGTGTGTGTGTGTGTGTGTGTGTGTGTGTGTGTGTGTCTGTTCCCATTATATCTCATGAAAGGCTTGAGCTATCACCATGAATCCTTCAGGGTATCAATATATGGCCAAATTCTTGGCCGAGTTCGAAAATGGGCAGGCGGGGTCAAGGTCAAGGTCACCAAAATAGCTGCCAAAGGTCAACTAGCCCGCCTTTAGCACCATTATATCTCATGAACAGCTTGAGCTATCAACATGAAACCTTCAGGGTATCAAGATATGGCCAAAATCTTGGACGAGTTGGAAAATGGGCACTAGGGGTCAAGGCCAAGGTCACCAAAATGGCTGCCAAATGTCAACTAGTTTTTATCTCACCATTATATCCCATGAACAGCTTGAGGTATCAACATAAAACCTTCAGTGTATCAAGACATGGTGTAATCTTGGACTTGGCCAACAGCATATTCTGGCGGGCGATTAGCATTCGGTTCCCGAATGCTTTTCTTTCATTTATTTATATATGTAGCTTATTGCTGGAGAAAGCCTTCACTTGGTGACACAGATATAACCGGAAGGCCACGCTGTCTGGTTATACACAGGTTCCTCAGTTCCCTCCCTATCCTCTGAAAGGAAGAAGGTGGAGTGCAGGAGATGGGCAACTTCAGCCTGCAGTCCACCGAGCTCACATCCAGATCAGCCTGAGGCAACAGTAATAACAGCGATATACAGAATCTGAGGCAGAAGCAAGGAATGAGAGAGAGTGGAAGAGATAGGGACGGAGAGGGAGAGGAAGAGAGGGCTAAGGCATGTGAATGGATGGTAGTGGGAATGTCATCAAGGGAATGGTGAAACAGTTAATAGTTAATGAACATATTTAGTAAATATACAAGGAAAGAGAGAGAGAGAGAGTGAGTGAGAGAGAGAGAGAGAGAGAGAGAGAGAGAGAGAGAGAGAGAGAGAGGACATATTTTGTGAATGACTGTACATTGACTGGAATGGAAAAGAAAAGGGTACGTGATCTGATAACTGGAAATAAAACAGGTTGGATATTAGTGAGGGAAACTGACCTGGTGACGGGGACTGGTGACCTATAATGTATGTCTGAAAACTGGCTTAGTAAAGGGTATATGGCCGAGGTATCTGGTAAAGAGGTATATGGCTGAAGTGATGGCATACTACACTTGGTGATTTAACTTTAAAGTAAGCCTCGTGTGCAAACTGATAAGGGGTTAATTATCGGAATTTGATGACGGACGGTGCTGGATTGATAACATATTAGTGAAGGGAATGGTATAAGAGTGAAGATAATTTGGATCTGCTGGCTAACTGAAGTTGAAGCAGAAAGGGTTTACGGTGAGGAATTTGCTGACTGTACCTGAATTATTGCAGAACGTGTGTAATTAATTTAGTAGATTTTAGAATAAAGTTCGGATAAGAACTGATAATATACAGCCAGGAGGCAAAATGTAACCATTACACAACTGTGTGTACTTGAAACTAGAGTATGACCATCACTCCTCCCTGACGCATCATATAACCATCAATGGACAAAGAAACACCAAGCCTTCCTCGTGTTAGAAATATTACTCAGCAGTGGACAATGAGAAGCTGAAACGGTAAAATATCTGACAGAACACAGCAACCCCCCCGTTGATCTTAGGAATGCTAGCCAGAGAAGGAAAACGAGAACTATAAGAAGTGATATATAAGACAGTGGAACAAAACAACCTTTTCGCACCTTGAGAATATTGGCCACCAATGGAAAATAAGAAGGAAAGGTGAAATACTGGGCTAAGAATCATACCAAGCCACGCTCAGCTTAGAAATATTAACTAGCACAAGACGGCGAGACAAAAGATGTAAAAATAATATTATGTAGAAAAACATACCAAGACACTGTCATTTTATGCATGTCAGTCAGCAGGAGAAAGTCATAAGTACAGGAAGAGAAATAATCAAACTTTTGCCTCGGACTGTAGGTAAATTGAAGAATGGTAAATGACTGGACTGGGTGAGTAATTACTGTTTAGGATAAGTGGACTTCGTGAAGCAAGTGGTGAGGAATATGATAACTGGGATTTAATAATTGATGGAAGCTGCAGTCGAGAACAGAAGTATGTAATAATATTAATCATTATCATCTAATAATAATAATAATAATAATAATAATAATAATAACCAGAGGGGCACTCAGTGGAGCGCATCTCTCCGACAATGGCAACGTAATTTCCAAACCACTCTTCATAATGGGTCAGGTTTTCTCATCAGTGACTAGGGCTTCGCTTCTGAATCTAGGATCTGTAATACGATCAGGCCCGGTCGCAAAAGTTAATTGATTGTTCCCTGGGACATGGGCTATTAAATTTGGTCCAAATCACTCTTTTAGTTTTTGAGTAATCCTGCTAAAAGACAAGCAAACAAACAAACAAACGGGTGAAAACATACTCTTCTTGTCGGAGAGAATAATAATAATAATAATAATAATAAACTTTATTCGAGAGATGGCAGGCTTCTGGGTGAACTTGTAGTGCAAGTTGAAGGAACTCGTAAAATTCTCTCTCTCTCTCTCTCTCTCTCTCTCTCTGTTAATTGTGTGTGTGTGTGTGTGTGTGTGTGTGTGTGTGTGTGTGTGTGTGTGTGTGTGTGTGCGATTATAAAGCTATAGTATACAATTTGAAATCTGCTTGTGTTGAGACAGACAGACAGACAGACAGACAGACAGACAGAGAGACTAAACGTGCCTCTCTCTTCTCTGACGTGGAAATAATGAAGCGGGGAGACTGAGTTGGGGGGGGGGACGTGGCTGCGAGAGAAATGATACTGGTGATGAAAAAGAAAAAATAATAATACCGGAGAGAGAGAGAGAGAGAGAGAGAGAGAGAGAGTATATCAGCGGCATAAAGCAAAATGCCTGGAGAGAGAAATGAACAATAAAAAATATATAAGTAAAATAGCGGCTGGCTTACTAAAGAAAGCAATGATAAAAGGCAAGAGCAGTAACTCGCGTAGGAGTCTTACTGGTAAATGATGAAGGAGTAAAGTTAAACCATTCAGTAGAAAACCAGAGACAGCAGATAAAACAGGAGGCTGAAAGAGATAAATGCATTAAAAGATAGAAGCATAGACCGTCGTGGGAGTAGCACAGGTAAATTTTGAAGTAGCAATAGTAAAATAATTCAGTAGGCAAGCAGTAAAAGGAGGAACAGCAGAAGAAAACGTGAGGATGGAAGAGGTCACTATTAAAAAAAAAAAAAAAAAAAAAAAAAAAAGGCATGCTTACTGACCGTCGTGTGAGTCGTAGTGATAAATTTTGCAGCAGCAGTAGTAAAATAATTCAGTAGGCAACCAGTAGCAGGAGAAAACAGCAGAAAAAAAAAAAAAAACGGGAGGCTGGTAGAGGTAACTATGATAAAAGAATAAAAAAGGCAGACTCACTGACCGTCGTGTGAGTCGTAGAGGTAAATTTTGAAGAAGCAGTAGTAAAATAATTCAGCAGGCAACCTGTAGCTGAAGGAAAATGCAGAAAAAAACGGGATGCAGAGAGAGGTAACCATGGTAAAAAAGAGGACGTGCTCACTGACCGTCATGGGAGTCGTAGAGGTAAATGATGTGATCCCAGCGGTAGTGGTGGATGAGGTCAATGATGGCCTGGTGGTACTCGGGTCTCATCGTGGTGGCGTAGTCCATCAGACCAGATGACGGGTTCGGTACCTGTACGCCAGAAAGACGGAGATGTTTATTCTGTCGGATATATACCGTATTTACTGTTGCTCTCACATACATGATTTTTGTCTCAAATATCTGTCTGTGTAGGCTATATCTATCTGTCTAGCTATATCTATCTATCTGTCTATCTACCTACCTATCTATATTTTTTGGTCTCTGGTACCTGAGGGAAACCGGATGAATAAGTGGATATCACCCCCCCCTCTCTCTCTCTCTCTCTCTCTCTCTCTCTCACACACACACACACACACACAACATTCTGCCATTAACAAAGAGGTTCACATTTTCCTTTTACACCATCTCTTTGAAAACTCCAGCAGAAAAATGGATGCTGCATTAAGGAATATCTTCGTATAAAGTTAAGTCTCTACAAGCCGCTATGCGAGTGTCATTTAGGCTTCCTTGTTGCTTCCAGACCTTTTTACTTGTTTGTTTCCGAGTAGTGAAGGACTTTGGGATGTAATTTAGGTGGTAGTACTTCATCGTTATCCAAATACAGTATACAGCGTTACTGTATGTATATCACCCACAACACTGTCTTGTACAGTGTATTTCTTTATCTATCTGTCTGTAGCCAGACGTCATAATCCAGTAAAGGGTGACCGTTTGTCTTTGAGTTAGTTGCTTTACGGAGATGGCCACAAACCCTCCGCCAACCCACTTGCTGACACGTAAGAAACACGTATAGGTTGGTTATATGGTTACCATCCAGCGGTGTAAATGGTTTCCTAACTTACCGGAAACCACTGGGCTTGTCACTCAACGTAAAGCCACTCGAAAAAAGAAGGAAAAATAATACAGAGTGACAAGAAAGGATAAATAGAAACAGAGGAGGGAAGACAGAAAACGAATGATTAAAGTGAAGGAAGAAGCATGGTATTATTACCGTTTTGATATTGACAGTTTGCATCAATAACTTGGGGTATGATATTGTGGTATACTGTGCAGAATTAACCACTAACGAAGAGGTGTTGCAAAATTTCAGAAGCCATTTATAATCTCAAAAACCATTTATAATAGGCCGTGTGTGTTGGTCCTCCATTCCGAAATATCTCCAAAACTGAAACAAGCTGATCAGTGACGGGAGTGGCTGTTTTTTTTTTTTTTTAATCCCATATCAGAGCATATGAATTCATAGTGAGAATATATGACAGACTTACCCATAATTTTTGCATGTAAAGTTATGTGTGTGAGAGAGAGAGAGAGAGAGAGAGAGAGAGAGAGAGAGAGAGAGTACGATCGAGGGCAGAAGGCAGGAGACTGAGTCAGCTAAGAGGTTCGCCGTCGTTACGTCATGCTGTCATAAAAAAACTTTGTAGTTACTTGTAGAAAAGTTATATATATTAGACTTGTGGACGAGCGGTTGTTATACTTGAGTTGTTTGTACGTTGATAATCTTGGTTCCCATTTGTCATGCAATGACAGGAGAGGTAAAGAATAGTATGGGACTATTTTTATTTGTCTTGGAAATATTAACAGAGTCTCTCACACACGAGTGAGTATAAGTAGTCCAGCTAGCTACCTCCCTGTCTCGCTCTCTCTCAAGTTGCTAAGCCTTCCTCCCTACATCCTGCCGATTCTATGGCCTCTCTCCTTCTGAGCTCTCTTTCCTAAATTCTGGTGAAACAGGAGTCGTGTCACGTGTGTTCACTGTGGTTGGAGAGTTCTAGAAGCCTGTGTGTGAGTATGTGTGTATGTGTGTGTATGGTCAACTAGGCTTTGTTCTCCTGCTGTATCGCTGACAAACTAACTGCATCATCTCCTGACTGGCTACTTCCTAATCTGTCGTCAGCTTTTCCTCAGTGTAACTTGCAAGATCATTTCCCATTCCCAGGCTCGCATAGAGCTGTCTATCTGTCTATTTATCTATCTATTATGATTTGTAATTATAATATGGAGTCCTAACAATGCTGTCAATTACATCTCTATATAACCTTGTACAATAAAGCTCCATAACCTAAGAAGTGGCTATAACTCGCCTCTCTTACGATAAACGCATACACAGAGGGGGAGAGTGAGATAGAGAGCTACCTATTCACTCGACTCGACGCCCCACCATTTGACTGGCAGCCACCCACGCTCCAATCCACTGTTGATAGAGGGGCAGCCATTAATCTACGATACACTAACAATATCTCTCTCCATATCATCAAACTCTTCGGCTACGTCTACCGAAGTGTGTGTGTGTGTGTGTGTGTGTGTGTGTGTGTGTGTGTGTGTGTGTGTGTGTGTGTGTGTGTGTGTGTGTGTGTGTGTGTGTGTGTGTGTGTGTGTGTGTAAATGCAATGCTATAATTACTCCCATTCCTATGATCCATTCAGGTAAGTATAATCAACTGGCATTGATTGGAATACGATGCTGCAGACTTGTCCCAACTAAGAAAGGATTAATGTTACCAGTTTTTACTTACACGCTCCTAAGACTCAATTTCAGCTTAATAAAGTTGTTTGACATTAGCTAGAATAAAATAATAATGCTGTCTGTGCCTCGAGTTAAATTTCAATTCCCAGATTAAACCCATCTCTTGTTGATACATATGTATATATGTAACGTGTATTATGTGTAATTACGCCACTGTATAGTGTGACGTAAAGGAAATGCATTGACTATAGCATTCCCATTCATTCCATATTGTGTGTACGTAACGATGTGTATGTGTAAATATATAACCTGTGTGTGAGTGTAAATATAAAACCTACTTGTCTGTACCGCATGTCTGCTAAAACGTCATTATCGTAAGCATCACCTTGACCTCTTTTTCCAGCTATAGATAGAGACAGCAAGGGTCCAGTAAGCCAGGAATGAGAAAGCACGATAGAGGAAGTATTATCAACAAGATACTCAGTGAAATGCACAACACACACATTGGCAAAGCAATGATGTCCCCATAATCCTGGCTCCGTCTCACAGGCCTAACCACCTGCACATTTCTTCTATTGTATTTTTCTATACTGATAGGGGTATATGGCAATTTTCAGACTACCGCCATCCAATCCATACACATACGTAAATATGAAACCTATGTGAATGTGTAAATATGAAACCCATGTGTAGGTGGTAATAGGACTACTGGCGTTTGTATAAATAAAAAACTTGTGTGTACATATGAAAACTGTAGGTAAATATTAGACCAATGTATGTGTAAATATTAAACCTATGTGTAAGTGTAAATATTGAACCTCTGTGCACGTGTAAATATTAAACCTATGTGTATGTGTAAAGATTAGAAGAGTGATATCATTACCATATTATTCTCCACCATATATGTGTGCAAACATATATATCATACAGCCAACACATATGTAAATAAATACCACTACATTATATACAACTACACCAACGTATAATGGCCAGTGAACCATGAAAAGAAATTACGTTCAGTTAATACTAAAAATGTGTGAACGAGAGAGATAAATGGGGCATGGGAGGGGAGGGGGAGGGAGAGGAAGAGGGAGGGAGACGAAGGGGGAAGGAGAACGAGGGGATGGGAGAGTGGGGAGAAGGAAGGGGAGGGAGATGTGAGGGTGTCAGTAAAGAGGGTAAGGACCAAGATGGGTTAGGAGTGGGGGAAGAGGTGAGGCGTGAAGTAGGAAGAGAGAAGTGATGGGATAGAGGAGAGGGAATGGGGACGCAGGTGGGGTGATGGGTGAGGTAAGTGAGGAAAGGGGATAAGTGGATAAGTGAAAAAGTAGGGAAAAAGGAGAAATGAGAGAGAGAGAGAGAGAGAGAGAGAGAGAGAGAGAGAGAGTTTGTGATGGGGATGTGCGGAATGGTTAGTATGAGGTAGGGGAAAAGATAAAGTGGGGGTGAGAGGTATGAAAGTAGGGGAAGGGAGGGGAGGGGAGGGGAGGGGAGGGGAGGGGAGGGCAGGGCAGGGAAGGGAAGGGAAGGGAAGGGAAGAGGAGTGAAGGGGAAGGGAGGGGAGGGGAGGGATGAAGTGAAGTACGGGGTGGGGTGTAGGGAGAGGTGCGGGGTTATGTGGGATGAGTGTGAGTAGATGTGTAGTCGTCAAGCATGGATATGAGTGAAGGTATTAGTAGAATGTGTGTGTGTGTGTGTGTGTGTGTGTGTGTGTGTGTGTGTGTGTGTGTGTGTGTGTGTGTGTGTGTGTGTGTGTGTGTGTGTGTGTGTGTGTAAATAAGCATTATTCTCCAAATCCCGTTCACAGCCTCTGACTCCCCCCCACAAAATTGTTGACGCCAAAACCAAAACACAGATATATGACAGGAATTCACACAGCTTGCAGTATTTACCCCAACGCTGCAACACAAACATGGCTCTATTATTACAAACATGGCTCTATTATTTGTATCTATTTTTTACCTTTATCCTTTAACAGCCATTTTTGCTTTAGTGCATTTTTGTCATCAGTATTCTTGTGGTCTTCGCTCCTCACTATAAACTGTGGCTCCCAACGTTAGAACTCAGGCTGGCTTTACGTTTTTATTATACTCTTGGGCACTTGATTTATGTCTCTATTTACTGTTTCGACGCTCAACGCTCATTAAAACACAGCTCAATATTCCTTCAGTTCAATTACGTATTTATTATCTTTGCTATCTCCAGACAATTCAATGCACTGAGACTTTTTGAATCAGTGGGGTTAGACAAAGCTTCCATTAACCCACTAACCACAGCTGCTTGTCTAAAAAATATATAATCGTTTAACACGAGTACTAATAATATAAATACACTATAGGAATGAATGGGTTAGAATTTATTGCATTTCATAACGACCTGTAGGAAATCATATCAAAATATCTACTTCATCTTTCATCACCATCACCAAAACCATCATCACAATTACCATCGCCATCACCATTATATTCATCATCATCAATGCAGTATAGTTAATCAGAATTTTGTCGTGTTTTACAGTGCCGTTATTTGATCAAATGGAAGCATTTAATGGTACAAAACTAACAGCAAATGCCATATAAGGAGGGGTAGATACCCGAGGGTAAATACTATTAGTCCTGTACATTTAGGGACACATTTTTTTTTTTTTTTTATGTGACCGACTCTGGGCATAGGCTTCACAGCCTGCTTTCAAGGCCCAGTAGTCCTCCTACATACTATACATCTCTACATGTCACCACTTCGGCGCTAACACCCACCGTCCATATTGAATACATACTAGGGCTGTCTCATACAGGACTGGTGTATTGGTATTAGCGGGAGTATTTTTACGACATGTCGGCGGGTCTTCTGGTAGATCAGTAAAGTCTGATATTCATGAAATTCAAATCCTTAAATTGTTCCCTGCCCCAACGGGATTTGAACCCGGATCCGTTAGGACTGCAGGCCAACTCTCTACCGATTGAGCCACCGCCTCCCCAGGCACGTCTCTTGATGGGTTTACATAATAAAAAAAAAAGAAATAAATTACTTTTGGGAAATCGAACCTGCGCATGGCTGACACTCAAACTGGAATGTTGTAACAATTACACCACATACCCTAAGGGGGTCCAAGTCGGGCCAAAACTGTGCTGCCCTAACGATAATATTTTATTAACTGTTTTATGGCATGACCTTGAAGTATTACATGAATTTTAATGTTAAATGACTTTTTGTGTGTGTCGTCTATTGTGTGTGTATTTTGTTAAATAGCCTATGATTTCATCATCCTTTGTGTAATTTTAACGCACAGTATGCTGCATGTTTGATCACGAGCGTGTTCTGCCTCAGTCCCCCCCTTCTACCGTTATAGTAGAGTAAGTCGTTCTTTCTGTTGTTCAGAGCGGGATTGTCAACTCTTTGTCCCCATGGCTTCATTTGCGCGTCCTTCTTACAAGTTGTATCAAGCTCTGCCGGCCCCTATATAATGAGCTCAGTCTCTGCATCATTGCCACTTAGATCTACTCCTCATTTTGCTCACATCTCTGTCCTCCCCTGTACAGTTATTATTATTGTGAGTGTTCAGGAAGTCTCCAACCATCTAGCAACTGTGTAATATGAGTATAACTGTTGTTGCATTTTTTCCTTGTACTGTGTAGCATGGGGTGTTGATTTGTGGGCCTAGTGAGGTTTTTTTGTAATTTATGTAGGATTCATTTTGTCAGCCAGTTTTAATATTATTTTGTATCTGTAATAATTTATCTTGCATTAACTGAGCATTACCCAGTGTATTTTCATTTTATCAGGGCTGACTTAGGTAAATTTACTCTTGCTAATTTCATGTTAATAGAGGCTATTGCAGTTAACCATATATTTAACCTGTTTTTCCCATTATATTATCCTTATGAGTCCTGAATGTTTTGTTGTTAGTTTGAGCATTAAACTTTAACTTGTAATTTTACCTAACTCTTTTGTTTTGAACCTGGAACTTTACGGGACAGTAGTGATTTTTAGTATTCTCACTTAAAGTGTACATTATCTTTCTCTGTTCCGTAACATAAATTTGGCGACCTAGCCAGGATATTCAGGATATTATCATAAGGATATTGTTTGATATTTTGTGACTGTGATTTATTCATGATGTCTACTATTACTACACTTGATGAAGCCAAAGATTTTTTGTCAAATGTGCAAACAGTGTGTGATGTAGAGAACAGAACAAAGAATAAACTTAAGCTTGTTGCTCAACAATTGGGAATTGCTGTTCGCTCGCATCATTCTAAAGATCAAATTGTTGACATGATTAATGAAAGCTTGTTTAATGTAACTCCTCCAAATGAGCAAACGCAGATTGAATTAGCTAAGTTACAGCTAGCCCTGCAGGAGGCTAAAGCTAAGGAGACTGAATTTCAGGCAAATGCTCGTATTCAGGAGGCACAGATACAGGCACAAATTGAACTTGCCAGGATTCAGGCAGACCATGAGTATCGCATGAAACAAGGTGGAACTGGATCATCTAGCTCTGATGATTTTGATGTGGCTAAAAATGTTAAACTTGTCCCTCCTTTTAATGAATCTGATTTAACAAAGTATTTTCAGTTGTTTGAGAGGGTAGCTACAGGTTTTCATTGGCCCAAGGAGTATTGGCCAGTACTCCTTCAAACAGTTCTCACCGGTAAAGCTCAAGTAACTTATGCATCTTTGCCTGAGGATCAATCTGATAATTATGATGTAGTTAAGAGCTTGATTCTTAAGGCCTATGAGCTTGTTCCTGAAGCCTATAGAGTAAAATTTAGGACAACTTACAAGCAAGATAAGCAATCCCATGTTGAGTATGCAAAAATCAAAGAAGATCTGTTAGAGCAGTGGTTAAATTCTAGGAATGTGGATTCTGATTTTGGTAAATTTAAGCAGATGATTTTGCTGGAGGATTTCAAAAGGTGTATTAGTAAAGATGTAAGCCTATATCTTGATGAGAGAAGAATAGATAATTTGTCTGATGCTGCAGTTTTAGCTGATGAATATGTTCTCACTCACAAGAGATATTCTAAAGAAAAAGGGAAAGCTGAGAGTAAGTACGTTGCCTCTACTCAGAGTACAGGTAACAGGAAAGAGAATAAAGATGATGTTTCTCAGGAAGTAAATACCAGCTTCACCTCTAGATTTCAGAAAAGTAAATGTACTTATTGTAGTAAGCTTGGTCATACTACGGAGAAATGTTTCAGGAGACAGCGTGATGTGAACAAAAAGGAGTCTTTAAATATTCAGTCAATTGGTCTAGTGTCCACTCTTGAGAGTTCCCAGAATTCTTTAACTGAGTTAACTGAACCTGCTTTGAGGGGTAACTTAAATTCTCATGATGGAGCTCCTCTTTTGAGCAGTAACGTGGGTGACACTCTCAAGAGTTCATGTGCTAATTTCCTGTCTGATGGTTTTGTCAGTCCTCTGGACAGTAATGACAGGAAATCAGTTAAAATATATCGAGATACAGGTGCTTGCCAATCCCTTATGCTGACCAGTGTTCTAGGCTCTAATGTTAATTCCTCTGATGAAACTGTAATCTTACAAGGTGTAGGGAATAATTACTTCTCTGCCCCTCTGTGCAGAGTGAATTTAGAGTCTGGTTTTGTTAATGGTTCCGTTATGGTTGGGTTGGTTGAGACACTCCCAATGTCAGGTGTAACTTTCTTACTTGGAAATGATATTGGTGGAAGTCCAGTGTGTCCAGCTCCTCAGTTGTCTAGTGAGCCGGTGGCTGCGGCCCAGGATTCTGATGTCCCTGATGTGTTCCCTGCATGTGCTGTCACTAGGGCTAAGTCTAAAGTTACTGGTGATTTAGAGGATAATGATGATGATGATGTTATCCTAGCTGACACTTTTCTTGCTAATTTGGACCACTCACCAGATAAGGCAGTACCCCGTAGTGTTGATAATTTGTCTCGTCAAGAGTTGGTTGAGTTGCAGGTTGCTGACCCTGAGTTGAAAGGTCTAGCTAACTCTGCTTGCAGTGAGGAAGAGTCACCTGGTGCTTCTACTTGTTATCATATAAAGTCAGGAGTACTTATGAGGAAGTGGAGACCCCCAACAGCATCAGCCGACTGTGAATGGGAGGTTGTACATCAAGTTGTCATCCCTCGTGTTTGTAGGCAGGATATCATTAGAGTGGCTCATGATTCCAGTTTGGCAGGACACCTTGGAGTGAGGAAGACTGTGGCACGCATTTTGAAACACTTCTACTGGCCAGGTATCTTCAGGGATGTTTCCTGGTATTGTAAGTCTTGTCACACCTGTCAAGTTGTGGGGAAGTGTAATCAGACCGAAAAGGTTGCACCTCTAGTTCCCATTCCTCCTTTTGAGGCGCCTTTCACCCGTGTGTTGGTGGATATTGTGGGCCCTCTTCCTAAGACTTCTTCAGGATTTTCTTATGTGTTGACCCTGATTGATATGGCTACTCGTTATCCTGAAGCCATTCCACTTAGAAATATCTCAGCAAAGAACGTGGTTAAGGAAATGCTAGGGTTCTTCACAAAGTTTGGTCTGCCCAAGGAGGTACAGTCAGACCGGGGAAGTAATTTCATGTCAAATGTTTTCAAGCAGTCTCTGAAAGAGTTGGGCATCACCCAGATCACGTCTTCAGCTTACCATCCCCAGACCCAGGGAGCGTTGGAGAGATATCATCAAACACTCAAATCGATGCTCAAGAAATACTGTTTGGAACATCAAAAAGACTGGGATAAAGGTCTTCCATTCGTTGTGTTTGCCGCAAGAGAATCTCCAAATGAATCACTGGGCTTCTCACCTTTTGAACTACTGTTTGGCCATGAAGTAAGAGGACCCCTTAAGTTACTCAAGGAATGCTGGCTGTCGGAGGAAGATGACGTCAACCTGCTGGAGTATGTGATGAAGTTCAAAGAACGGCTGTCCACTGCTTTACAGCTGGCGAGAGAGAATTTAGGAGCTGCTCAGGAGAAGATGAAGACTTGGTATGATAAGAAGTCCAGGTTACGCCACTTTCAGCCAGGAGATCAGGTTTTGATTCTGCTACCGGTTCATGGGCAACCTCTTCAAGCCAAGTTTAGTGGTCCTTATTTCGTGGAGAAGAAACTCAGTGATGTCAACTGTCATCGCCACACCAGATCGTAGAAAGAACAAGCAACTACGTCACATCAACATGCTAAAATTATATCACAGGCGGGACGAAAATAATCCAGTCTGCACTGTAGCTGTTCCACCCGAATCTGCAAGTGAAGCTCTCCCATGCAGTATGAGCCTGAGTGATAGTTTGGGGAAGAATCCTGATATCATGAATGATCTCCAGACTAAGCTTTCTCATCTACCTCCCGAGGAAAGGCAGGAGTTTTTGGCATTACTGCAGGAGTACCCGCAAGTGTTCCGTGCCACTCCAGGAAGAACCACTGTGTTGATGCATGATGTCGATGTTGGAGACGCAAAGCCAATTAAATTGTCTCCTTACCGTGTGAACCCAGTGAAAGTTCCTCTCATCCAGAAGGAGCTTGGCTACCTGTTGGACCACAAGATGATTGAGCCCTGTCAGAGTGAGTGGAGTTCTCCTGTCACTCTAGTCCCTAAGCCAGGTGGGTCACAGCGGCTTTGCATCGACTACAGACGTGTTAATCAGATAACCAAAACAGACGCTTACCCTCTCCCTCGCGTGGAAGATTGCATAGAGAAGATCGGAAAGGCTAGGTACATAAGTAAGTTTGATTTGTTAAAGGGATACTGGCAAGTACCTATGACTGAACGTGCTAGGGAGATCTCATGTTTTGTAACACTAGGAAAGGCTTTTGCATGTTCTGTAATGCCGTATGGTATGAAGAATGCACCAGCCACATTTCAGAAGCTCATGAATGTTGTAACAGAGGGTTTGGCAGGGTGTGTTGTTTATATTGATGATGTATTAATCTTCAGTGACAACTGGAAAGATCACCTATGCCATGTCAGTAAATTTCTTGAGCGTTTGGTTCATGTTAATCTTGTAGCTAATTTATCAAAGTGTGAGTTTGGTCAAGCTAAAGTTCAGTACCTTGGGTACATAATTGGTGATGGACATGTTGCACCACCAGGAGCTAAGGTTCAGGTTATAAGTGATCTTCCCAGACCTAAAAGTAGGAAGGAGCTACAAAGATTTTTGGGAATGGTAGGTTATTACAGGAGATTTGTTCTTAACTTTTCAATTCTTGTATCACCACTTACAGACCTACTGAAAAAGGGAGTTAAATTTGTCTGGACCGATAACTGTGAATCCTCTTTCAACAAACTTAAAGCTATTCTATTAAGTCAGCCAGTGCTCACTACTCCAAATTTTGCTAAGCCTTTTAAGATGGCTGTTGATGCAAGTGATACAGGAGCTGGGGCTGTTTTGCTGCAAGAGGATGATCACGGTATTGAACACCCTGTATCTTACTACAGTAAGAAGTTCACTCCACTCAAAAGAACTACTCAACTATTGAGAAAGAGCTTTTGGCCTTGATTTTGGGTTTACAGCATTTTTCATTTTATTTGTGTTCTGGTTTTGACCCCATAGTCATTTATACCGATCATAACCCACTGAAATTCCTTAGTAAGTTTAAAGATAAAAATCAGAGATTGACAAGATGGACTCTACTTCTTCAGGAGTATTCATTAGACATACAACATGTCAAGGGGAAAGAAAATGTTATTGCAGATTGCTTATCTAGACTTTAGACAGATTTTTTAGAGTAATAAGAAATTTCCTTTGTAAATTTCTTTATCTTTGTGGGGAGGTGTTACATAGCCTATGATTTCATCATCCTTTGTGTAATTTTAACGCACAGTATGCTGCATGTTTGATCACGAGCGTGTTCTGCCTCAGTCCCCCCCTTCTACCGTTATAGTAGAGTAAGTCGTTCTTTCTGTTGTTCAGAGCGGGATTGTCAACTCTTTGTCCCCATGGCTTCATTTGCGCGTCCTTCTTACAAGTTGTATCAAGCTCTGCTGGCCCCTATATAATGAGCTCAGTCTTTGCATCATTGCCACTTAGATCTACTCCTCATTTTGCTCACATCTCCGTCCTCCCCTGTACAGTTATTATTATTGTGAGTGTTCAGGAAGTCTCCAACCATCTAGCAACTGTGTAATTTGAGTATAACTCTTGTTGCATTTTTTCCTTGTACTATGTAGCATGGGGTGTTGATTTGTGGGCCTAATGAGTTTTTTTTGTAATTTATGTAGGATTCATTTTGTCAGCCAGTTTTAATATTATTTTGTATCTGTAATAATTTCTCTTGCATTAACTGAGCATTACCCAGTGTATTTTCATTTTATCAGGGCTGACTTAGGTAAATTTACTCTTGCTAATTTCATGTTAATAGAGGCTATTGCAGTTAACCATATATTTAACCTGTTTTTGCCATTACATTATCCTTATGAGTCCTGAATGTTTTGTTGTTAGTTTGAGCATTAAACTTTAACTTGTAATTTTACCTAACTCTTATGTTTTGAACCTGGAACTTTACGGGACAGTAGTGATTTTTAGTATTCTCACTTAAAGTGTACATTATCTTTCTCTGTTATATATATATATATATATATATATATATATATATATATATATATATATATATATATATATATATATATATATAGCTATCTTTGTTCTGCATTTACCCCTGGTGCATGGCGGCAATGACTTCTTTTGTTACGCTGCCATGATCTTTTCATTGTAATCGATCACTCCCAAGGACAAACCAATTAAAGTTTTGAAAATAATTTCACTCATCTCATCAGTCTATGGCTCCCATGACCCATACTTGGCTCAATAAAATCGTGTGGCGTTGTCTGGAACAAAATGCTGAATTGTCTCAGCCATGACTGTGCACACGCCAAGCCCAGACGCCACGTGGACATTGCTACAAGGTCTGTTAAGTCTCTAGGAACGTGATTATCATGGTGCGGTTGACATCATCATCATCGTTGTCGTAGCATTCGTAGTCATCGTCGTCTGGATAGGATCCAGAAACACGAAACACACACACACACACACAGGAAAACTGCCAACAAACAAGCTTAGGAAACTGCGCATTCACCAGCGACTGAAATATTTAATAAACTGCGTAGTCACAAAACAAAGTCCCTGATTCATGCACTGACGCCAAAAGCAACGTGGAAATTTGCAGCTTGTGAACGTGCATGCGCTGAATGAAAAAATATACATTTTTAGCTGTAAAAAAATCATGTCCAGATTTGTTTACTTTCATCTACTCCTCTCTCTCTCTCTCTCTCTCTCTCTCTCTCTCTCTCTCTCTCGAGCATTTCCTCTTCCTCACTCCTCTCTCCCCTCCTCCTTTTGCCTTACTGTCCCCTTGGTGCCTTTCCCGTACCTCATCCCTTTCTACCTTCCTTAATAACAGTTGTAGTGTAAAGATATAGTAGGACGGAATATAGTTTACCACTTTTCAGTCTTTCCTATGAAAATTCCATGTCAGTTTTTCCATGCTGCAAGGTGGTCCTTCTCATTTTTTCCGACCAGCTTCGACTGGAGGGTTTGGTGGGTGGGGGAGAGCCTTCATGCTTTACTCTCCTTACCTTCAACTTGTAGAATTAGATAACATAATGATAGTATTCTCTGTAACAAGGAGCCTCGAAAGGACCATTAAGTCTGTTTCTGTTTGCTATCCTTTGAACTCCTTTGTACTCCATTACTCTCTATTCAAATGCCGACAGATGGGAATCAATTGCAGAGCTTCAAGATATTCAAGGTATCTGATAATGTAAGCATAAATAATTTCGTCACATTTGTCCTGGATGAACCGACAAGTGGGCATAACATAAATCTACCAGGACACAGAGTTAACCTGAAAATTACCAAATATTTCTTCAGTAACGACAATATCAGTGTACGTAACAGGCTTCCGCAAGTGATACGGACGGAGCAACTACAAATACGTAAAAAAAAAAAAAAAAAAAAAAAAGCTAGATAATTATTCGTCAGCTATCGGCGTTGCCTAAGAAAAATCTGGGTGTCAAACAGGGAACTCCTCCTGGACCATCCTCAGCGGCGGTAGGATTGGTTGTCCACCCTTGTACTTGGGATTCCATAGTACTTAGAACTGTGTATCATAAGAACGTGAAGCCATTCTGGAAGGTTTCATATTTTTTGCTTTCTTATTAATTTGAATTAAAAAATAACCATTTATCAGCTTCTGTGTTCATAAATTTTGTTAAAGTCTACTGAATGTTCATTGTACCTTTAAATAAATTACCTTTATAATCTTTTAATGAATGTGTGTGTATGTGTGTGTGTGTGTGAGAGAGAGAGAGAGGGAAGGGGGGGAACCAGTGCATGAGCTTCAGGCTTTGGTAAAAAAATAATTATATATCGGTTGCGGAATATTGCACGGCTGTTATTAATGTCCTCAATAAAGCCTCATTAATTTCAATAAACAAGCGAGACACAATGGCATATTTATCAGATTCATAGAGAGATATATAAAACAAACAGCCCACCAGTTGACCCGGTAAAGTTGTCTCTCTGTGAACCCGTGTGATATCAAAACAGGTTCAAGGTTGGCTTAGATATATGCTGATACATTTGTCAGGGCTGGAGCTCGTAAACAACATCAATTGGTTATGACCGCTATGTACTGTTGCCTCAAAAGTTCCGTTCCTCCTGTAGCCTTCTGTAGCTCGTTATGTTAATTACGGTACTTCAAACTACACCTGGCTAAAACTTACGAACTAACCGGAGATATTCCAGTGACGATACGCCACTTTACTCATACTAAAATAATTTAACATGTTGCAATAGGAAGAGGAACGGAACTTTTGGAGGCAAGAGTACTTCAGTGCAGAATCACATAATTACAAGAGAGAGAGAGAGAGAGAGAGAGACGTTAGTAAGACTCTAATTTCTTTTACTGTAATTTCAGGAACACCAGTAATTGTCAGACGTCATCAACAGCATCCCATATTACAGAGTGCAGTCCGTAATGGTACAGAAAGGCTGGACAGGTTTTCTCATTATAATATGCAAAATTTCCGTCAATAACCGATACTTCTCACCCCAGGGCACTCTCAGTTGTAAAAAATCGATCATTGTCCTGTGATCATTTTCGAAAGGCCTGGAAATCATCATCAGTATCATCACCATCATCATCACTATCATCATCACCACTGGGACGGGGCAGAATTATGACTGTACGCTAAAGCTCGTCAAAGGGAAGCCAGCCCCGCAATCTTTTAAGGCCATTTGAGGGATTAACGTGATCATTAGGGTTAATTTATATATTTTTCTCTTCGTTGTTGCGCTCCAAAATAGGACAATATATCAAACTGACAAAAAAGAATAAGAAAAAACTGAATAAAAAAGTATACCTGTACTAAAGAAAACGACGCCCAGGGAATGAAATTATGTTCAACCTAAAGAAACCTGTGAAACCAAAATGTGAAATCAGGCTAATACGAAATAAAATATATCTCAGATGAAAAGAACAGAATGTGATAACTGACACAGAAAACAAAAATAATATTCGTTAAATGTACATCTGAAAGGAAGAAAGGGGAATACTGTACAGTGCGACTGGAAACTGACAGGGAGAAGCTTTAAAGTTTTGTTGCATGTCATCAGTATGCAAGTAAAATAAAGGTATATCGATCACACACACACACGAAGGATTTCTTGGGTAGCATCTATATAAAGCAGCCCGTCTTCTCGTCGGGTAAGGAGGTTCCCTATCACCTCTCTCCTAGCTATTTATTTTAGTATATGGCTGATTTAGATAATCTTGTGCGTTATTTATGCAGATTATGGCGATTTCAGAAGGATTAATATAACATGGAGGAGGACATTAAGGTATAAACTGAATAAATCACTTAGGAAATGGTGTTAGGGACCTTCCTTAACCGATGATAATACCGGCCAAGAAGTTATAGGGTCGGATTCTCAGGCACATTTACGGTGAATTTCCTCTCGTAACTCAAACTTGTATTTTACAGGACGAACAAAAAGGGTACAGAATCTTACCATATCTGTCGTGTCTAAAAAAAAAAAATGGTAATAAGAGAAAACTTACATCGACCATTTTCTTTTTTTTTATCTTTTTTTATGCAGGAAGGGTAAGGACAGGAGAATGAAGAAACTTTCCATCTCTTGTTCTCCCCATGAAAATAAATCCAAGTTACGACACGGGATCGATCCCAAGTAAATTCGAGAATCACATCCACGGTTTCGCTGGAGAGAGAGAGAGAGAGAGAGAGAGAGAGAGAGAGAGAGAGAGAGAGAATTTTTAAGCCACTGCGTACAGCCAATTTCTATAGCGATATTTGTTGACTTTTTTTTCACTGATTCCTAACAGAGAAGCAATCCTTTCATTAGTAGTGTGTGTGTGTGTGTGTGTAATCTCTGGTCGCTTTTATTCTGCTTATTAAAGGTCTTTCGCACCGAAGGTGTTAATGAAGGTTATATAGGGCCCCTCTAATCCGATTTTTATCCTTCAAAATTGAATATTATCCTCTGGTACATGGACGAAAAAATTAATATATGGCGTCAAAGACTACTGTTGGATAAAAACAAATAAATAAATAAAAGGGATGTCATCGTAGTGAAGGGGTAGATAATCTGATGTGCTCCTCTATCGATATTTGCTGCCAGAGATCTTTTATGGTGAATCCCAACTGAAATTTATTAAATGAATTCGCTTTATTTCCCAAAAATGATGAATTTCGCTCCCAGAGTGAAAACATTTTATCCGATTCCCTCCACCGCCAAAAAGAAAATAAAAGGGATTATTGCTTTTTGGTCTGCCTAGTGCCTCTCTCTCTCTCTCTCTCTCTCTCTCTCTCTCTCCCCAAAACTGAAAACATCAAACACCGTCCAAAACGAACCACAAATCTATTTCCGTTCACAAGCATTGACAGGAAGGCTCAATGGCGGGGCTGCACGGAGAGATGGCGACAAGCATGACAGAGACAGGACGGGGTGGAGGGAAGAGAATATAACCAGAGAGAACACACAGATTAATAACCCATCTTCTCTGTCACCACCTTACACTTTTCTGTGTCACTAAAATGGGATCTAAAATTGCAAGGTTGCACAGAAAGATCTCGACAACGACACTGGTAGGGGAGAGGCAGGGAATAGTAATGCAGGGCAAAGTCACACCCACAGCCAAGTCTTATACTACGAAGCACAGAGACTACGTCACACGTTTTACTTGGAGATTTATTATTCATATCACTAATTTTTATCATGCTGTACATTACTGAAGCAAACGATATCGATACAAAGATTTTTTTAGTGTGTGTGTGTGTGTGTGTGTGTGTGTGTGTGTGTGTGTGTGTGTGTGTGTGTGTGTGTGTGTGTGTGTGTGTGTGTGTGTGTGTGTGTGTGTGTGTGTGTGTGTGTGTGTGTGTGTGTGTGTGTGTGTGTGTGTGTGTGTGTGTGTGTGTGTGTGTGTGTCCGACACTGGGCATAGGCTTCACAACCTGTTCCCAAGGCCCAGTAGTTGTCTTATATTCCATACACCTCTACATGGTAAAAAGGGAAAATAAGGATGAATTATGCACAATGAATCGCTATGGAGAAGGTGTTACGAAACCAATGTCATCAATAATACCACTCCATCCCTGTCACCGCACTATACCGACGTATACCAGCCTATACCACAATGGTATGCGTAGAGCGTGTGAGGTCCTATTAACGCCTTCATTCCGATGACGTATTTTATGTTTTATTCTCGCTTCCTTCACACGATTTCCTTCAACTTCGGGAGACATCAGGTTAGGAGTCACTGGAAACATTTTAACACCGTCATTGCAGATGTTCTCTTGAAAACCCGTCACTGCAGATGTTCTCTTGAAAACTCATCATTGCAGATGTTCTCTTGAAAACCCGTCATTGCAGATGTTCTCTTGAAAACTCATCATTGCAGATGTTCTCTTGAAAACCCGTCACTGCAGATGTTCTCTTGAAAACTCATCATTGCAGATGTTCTCTTGAAAACCCGTCACTGCGGATGTTCTCTTGAAAACCCGTCATCGTAGATGTTCTCTTGAAAACTCGTCACTGCAGATGTTCTCTTGAAAACCCGTCACTGCAGATGTTCTCTTGAAAACCCGTCACTGCAGATGTTCTCTTGAAACCCCGTCACTGCAGATGTTCTCTTGAAAACTCGTCACTGCAGATGTTCTCTTGAAAACCCGTCACTGCAGATGTTCTCTTGAAAACCCGTCACTGCAGATGTTCTCTTGAAAACCCGTCACTGCAGATGTTCTCTTGAAAACCCGTCACTGATGTTCTCTTGAAAACTCGTCATTCCAGATGTTCTCACTTCAACCCGTCATTGCAGATGTTCTCTCTTCAACCCGTTACTGCAGATGCTCTCTTCTCAACCCGTCATTGCAGATGTTCTCTCTTCAACCCGTCATTGCAGATGTTCTCTCTTCAACCCGTTACTGCAGATGTTCTCTCTTCAACCCGTCACTGCAGATGTTCTCTCTTCAACCCGTCACTGCAGATGTTCTCTCTTCAACCCGTCACTGCAGATGTTCTCTCTTCAACCCGTCACTGCAGATGTTCTCTCTTCAACCCGTCACTGCAGATGTTCTCTCTTCAACCCGTCACTGCAGATGTTCTCTCTTCAACCCGTCACTGCAGATGTTCTCTCTTCAACCCGTTACTGCAGATGCTCTCTTCTCAACCCGTCATTGCAGATGTTCTCTCTTCAACCCGTCACTGCAGATGTTCTCTCTTCAACCCGTCACTATAGATGTTCTCTCCATATGTATAAAAATCGTCTGAAGGGAGAAAAACTACAATGACACATGCACCACTGTAGTGAAGGGCTTTACGTAGGATATTGATACGATCGGTCTGTTCTGGCCACCCTCATCACCACACATCACATTTACCATCATCGCTACTACTCTACCACCTTGCGTCACAAATCTGCACCTCCCACACCACTTCCCACGGAGAGAGAGAGAGAGAGAGAGAGAGAGAGAGAGAGGTGGATATATTAAACCCGCACACTATCATCCTACATCAGCATCACCACTTCCATCATCAACTTACTTTTATCACCACCACCATCACCACACCCACCCTCACCACCCTATTTTAGCTCACACGTCGAGGAGTCAGGCTGGTAGACATGGATTCAGAATATATACAAGATGAAACGAAAACAAAAGCCTGTGGATTCACACGAGTGAAGGCTTTCTTGGGTGGCATCTTAATATGAAGCAGCCCGCCTTCTCGTCGGGTGAGGAGGTTCCTTAGCACCTCTTTCTTAGCTATTTATTTTTTAATATGACCTCTATAGATAATTTTGTACGTTTATGCTGAGTATGGCTATTTTAAAAGGAAGGATTTATGTAACAGAGTCGGACAGTAAAGTATAATAAACAAAATTAATCACTTGGGATAAGGTGTTAAGGACCGATGAGAATACCGATCAAGAAGTCACAGGGTTGGATTCTCTGGCACATTTACGGTGAATCTTCTCTCGCAACTCAAACTTGTATTATACAGGACGAGCAAAAAGTGTACAGAATCTTACCATATCTGTATTATCTGAAAATAAATAAGTAAATGATTCTAAGAGAACACTTATATCGGGCATTTTCTTTTTCTTTTCATTATTTTCTTTTTCATGCAGGAAGGGTAAGGAAAGGACAATGATGAAACTTTCCATTTCTTGCTCTTCCTGGGAAAACAAAATCAAGTTGCGACAAGGGATCGATCGTAAGTGAATCTGAGAATCCCATTCATTGTTTCGGTGGAGAGAGAGAGAGAGAGAGAGAGAGAGAGAGAGAGAGAGAACATATTTTGTCACTGCGTGCAGCCAACTCCAATTGCGATACCGGTATTTGTTGAAAGTTTAATACTGTGATGGCTAAGAGAGACGCATTCCTTTCGGTGGTAGGATGTCTTTTCTTTCTCTCTCTCTCTCTCTCTCTCTCTCTCTCTCTCTCTCTCTCTCTCTCTCTCTCTCTCTCTCAGGCCGATTTTATTTTACTTATTAAAGGTCTTTCGTATCGAAGGGGTTAATGGAGGTTTTATAGGCCCCCTCTAATTCGAAAATACTTTTTTTTTTAATTCAAAGCTGAATATAATCGCTGGTACAGGGATGAATAAAATAACATATGACATCAAAGTGTACTACTGGGTAAAAACAAATAAATGAATAAAAATATTGTCATCGTAGTGAAGGGGTTGATAATCTGATGTGCTCCTCTATCGATATTTGCTGCCAGAGATCTTCTATGGTGAATCCCAACTGAAATTTATTAAATGAATTCACTTTGTTTCCTACAATGATGAATTCCGCTCCCATGGCGAAAATATTTTGTCGGATTCCCTCCACCGCCAAAAAGAAAATAAAAGGGATTATTGCTTTTTGGTCTGCCTAGAGCCTCTGTCTGTCTGTATGTCTGTCTGTCTGTCTGTTTGTCTGTCTGTCTCCGTCTGTCTGTCTGTCTGTCTCTGTCTGTCTGTCTGTCTGTCTGTCTCTCTCTCTCTCTCTCTCTCTCTCTCTCTCTCTCTCTCTCTCTCTCTCTCTTTTTGGTCTGCCTAGTGCCCATATCTGTCTGTCTGTCTGTCTGTCTCTGTCTCTCTCTCTCTCTCTCTCTCTCTCTCTCTCTCTATATATATATATATATATATATATATATATATATATATATATATGACATCACTGAAAGAAAAAAACGGTGAAATCATTAAATGCAGAGATAAGATGGTGAAAAGAGTTAAAGAATTTTACAAAGAACTGTATGCATCAAAGACAGTAGTACCAATAGCTAACTTTTCAGTTGACACAAGTGAAATACCTGAGGTAACACCAGACGAAGTAAATATTTGTCTTAAAAATATGAAAAGAGGGAAGGCTCCGGGAGAAGATGGAATAGTAACAGATTTACTGTTGGATGCAGGAGTAGAAGTACAAAATAGGCTTGCTCACTTATTTACCCACTGTATAAAATAGAAGAAAATTCCCAAAACATGGTGTAATGCAATAGTTATTTTACTCTACACACAAAAAAAAAGGTGACTCAAAAGATCTTAGTAACTATCGACCCATTAGCTTATTATCAGTCATTTACAAACTCTTCACTAAAGTCCTTACGAACAGAATAACAACAATTTTGGAGGAAAACCAACCTCGTGAACAGGCAGGATTCCGAAACGGGTATTCGACCAGTGATTATCTACATACAATGAACCAGCTAACTGAGAAATCTAAAGAATTTAATAAACCACTGTGCTTAGGTTTTGTTGATTACGAAAAGGCTTTCGACTCAGTGGAGCACATAGCAATTATAAATTCATTGCGAGAACAAGGAGTGAATGAGAACATTGTAAACCTGCTCGAAAACATATATACAGAGGGAACTGCTACAGTTAAATTACATAAGGACTCAGAAGAATTAAGGTTGAGAAGGGCGTGCGTCAAGGAGATACAATTTCAACAAAATTATTTACAGCATGCCTAGAAAGTATTTTCAGAATCCTAGACTGGGAAAACAAAGGAGTGAACATTGATGGAGAAAAGCTAAACCATTTAAGATTTGCAGATGACATTGTCCTAATCTCAGAAACAGCAGAGGCATTGCAAGAAATGTTAAATGACCTGAACAGAGAAAGTCTGAAAGCAGGACTGAAGATGAACCAAAGTAAAACTGAGGTAATGTTTAATCCACAAACACCAAAGAGCGTCATCAGAATAAGCGATGAAATTCTTGAAGAAGTTAAGGAGTACAACTACTTGGAACAAATACTAAAATTAACGAAAGATAATGATAGCGAAATAAAAAGACGCATTACAAATGGATGGAAAGCTTTCGGTAAACACAGAGACATTATGAAAAATAGCTTGCCAGTTTGTATGAAACGAAAAGTATATAACGAATGTATAATTCCAGCTATGACGTATGGTTGTGAGACCTGGAAACTGCCAAATTCAATGGAAAATAAATTAATCCGCTCTCAGAGAGCAATGGAAAGGTCAATGTTGGGAATATCTTTAAGAGACAGGAAAATATCAACTTGGGTGAGAGAGCAGACTAAAGTCCAAGATGTTATAGAAGTTACAAAAGAACAGAAATGGAGGTGGGCAGGCCATATAGCAAGAATAAAGGATAATCGATGAAGTAAGAGGCTGACGGACTGGACACCAAGAGAATGTAAGCGTAGCAGAAAAAGGCCAGACAGGAGATGGAGAGATAAGATAGAGAAATTTGCAGGGAAAATGTGGCAAGGATTGGCTCAGTCAAGGAATTCGTGGAAAAGGTTGGGGGAGGCCTTTGTTCAGCAGTGGACTAGTTATGGCTGATGATGATGATGATATATACAGTATATATACAGTATATATATATATATATATATATATATATATATATATATATATATATATATATATATATATATATATATATATATATATATATATATACTATATATATATATATATATATATATATATACTGTACATATATATATATATATATATATATATATATATATATATATATATATATATATATAATTTCCATATATAAATAGATAGATAGATATTGATACATATATATATATATATATATATATATATATATATATATATATATATATATATATATATATATATATACACAAATAAGTCCCTTGGTATCGTGTGATTCATATATACGCTGATATTCACAAGGAAGGGGAAAGGCGTGTAATTCACAAGGAAGAGGAAAGGTGTGTAATCAAATCTTACAGCAGATAGATAGATAAATAGATAAACAAACATCTATCTATCTATCAATATCAATATATATATATATATATATATATATATAATAGATGGCTACAGGAAGATAAATATACCACTCTCTCTCTCTCTCTCTATCTATCTATCTATATCGTTTCGTTTTTAAAGGCTCCAACATGTTTGCATGTGTCGGCCTTGGTCACCTAATGGCGGCTCTCCACGCTGCACGATCCATTGCAGCCTCCCTGTTCAGTCCCTTAACCCCAGGGTCACACTTAATGACCTCGTCCCATGTCTTTCTTGGTCTACCCCTCATAACCCCACCCCCAATATTAACACTTCTCACCTTCCTCACCCAATTATCATCCCCCATCCTCTCCACATGTCCAAACCACCTCAATCATCTATCTGTCGAGAGAGAGACAGAGAGATGGATACAGGCAGATAGATATAACTCTCTCTCTCTCTCTCTCTCTCTCTCTCTCCAAAACTGAAAACATCACACGCCGTCCAAAACGAACCACAAATCTATATTCGTTCACCAGCAATGACGGGAAGGCTGAATGGCGAGGCTGCGCTGACAGATGGCGACAAGCATGACAGAGACGACGTGGGGGTGAGGTATGGGGAAGGGAATATAACCAGAGAGAACAAAGTTATCACTAGCCTTCTCTGTCACCATCTTACACTTTAGTATGCCATCAGAAAGGGATCTGCAACAGCGAGGTTGTACAGAGATAGACAAGAACATGGGCAGCGAAGAGGCAGAGAATATTAATACAGGGCAGAGTCACAGCCACAGCCAATTGTCTTACACAATTAGTACAGAGACTTCCTTATACATTTTACTTGTCGATTTATTATACACGTCACTAATTTTTATCATACTGTTCGTTACCAAAGCAAGCGATATCGATAAGAGGACTGAACAGATATGGTACGAGAGAAATATGGATGTATTATTCTTAATAAATCGCTATGGAAAAGGTGTTACGAAGCCAATGTCGTCAGTAATACCACTCCATCCCTGCCACCACACTATACCGGCCTATACCAGCCTATGCCACAGTGGGATGCGAGAAGCGTGTGAGGTCCTATTAACACCTTCACTCTGACGACGCGTTTTATGTTTAATTCTCGTTTCCTTCAGACGATTTTCCTCAACCTAGGAGAGACACCAGGCTAAGGGAGACTCCGTGGAAACTCTAACCCCGTCACTGCAAACGTTCTACCCCGTCACAATGCTCTGTCCCGTCACTGCAAATGTCCCACCCTGTCACTGCAAATGCTCTACCCCGTCACTGCAGATGTTCTCTCTAAAACCCCGTACCTGTAGACCTTCTCTCTAAAATCTCGTCACTGCAAATGTTCTCTCTTCAACCGTCACTGCAAATGTTCTCTCTAAAACTCGTCACTGCAGATGTTCTTTCTTCAACCCGTCACTGCAGATGTTCTCTTTTCAACCAGTCACTTCAAATGTTCTCTCTTCAACCCGTCACTGCAAATGTTCTCTCTTCAACCCGTCACTGCAGATGTTCTCTCTTAAACCCGTCACTGCGGATGTTCTCTCCAAATCTATAAAAATCGCCTGAAGGAAGAAACACAACAAATGACACATGCACCACTGTAGTGAAGGGCTTTACGTAGGATATTGATAAAATCGGTCTGTTCTGGCCACCCTCATCACCAAACATCACATTTACCATCATCGCTACTACTCTCACCACCTTGCGTCACAAATCTACACCACCCTCACCACTTCCCAATGAGAGAGAGAGAGAGAGAGAGAGAGAGAGAGACAGAGAGACAGACAGACAGACAGACAGAAACAGAGACAGACAGACAGACAGACAGACAGAGATAAAACCCGCACACTATCACCCCACATCACCGTCACCACTGCCATCACCAAACTCACTTTCACCACCACCATCACCACCACACTCGCCCTCATCACCCTATTTCAGCCTACACGTCGAGGGATCAGGCTGGCAGGCAGGGATTCGGAATACATCCAGGAAAAAATGAAACCAAAATCCAGTGAAAAGTTTCTCCTATAGAACAAAAAAAAAAAAAAGGTTATAAGTCAGCAATAAGGTTTTACGATAAACATGTCGTGGGGCTGAAGTTCGCATTCAAAGCCAAATACAAAATCTTTCTATTTTGAAAGGTCGAAAATAGGGTATGGGCGACGACGATGCTGCTGGTGATGATTAAAACACCAATAATTTATAAAACTGGAAATACGGCTATGACGATTATAACATTCTGTGGTTCCCAAACGTTACCTGGGTCTTACCGACTTTTAACAGAAAACCTTTGATGACTTCCCCACTCCCACAGGAGGAAATTCCTCCATCTGTTGTGATATATATATATATATATATATATATATATATATATATATATATATATATATATATATATATATATATATATATATATATATACATATATATATATATATATATATATATATATATATATATATATACATATTATATATATATATATATATATATATATATATATATATATATATATATATATATATATATATATATATATATATATATATATATATATATATATATATATATATATATATATATATAATATATATATATATATATATATATATATATATATATATACAAATATATATATATATAATATATATATATATATATATATATATATATATATATATATATATATATATATATATATATATATATATATATATATATATATATATATATATATATATATATATATATATATATATATATATATATATATATATATATATATATATATATATATATATATATATATATATATATATATATATATATACATATATATAATATATATATATATATATATATATATATATATATATATATATATATATATATATATACATACATATATATATATATATATATATATATATATACATACATATGTTTCCGTGAATAAAAATATATACCAGTATATAAAAATATGTTTAAACACACACACACACACACACACATAACTTTACACGCATAAACAAGGTTTCATTGATGACATGACCACGGCAAGCACAAATTACGTTAGCCTACTAGAACACGTCCAGGGAAACTCGTGTGTGTGTGTGTGTGTGTGTGTGTGTGTGTGTGTGTGTGTGTGTGTGTGTGTGTGTGTGTGTGTGTGAGAGAGAGAGAGAGAGAGAGAGAGAATTAAAGAAAAGGAAATAAGAAAAAGAAGACTGATAAGAGGGAAATAAAGGGGACAAGCGCAGAGGCAGTAAGAACAGAGAGGAACGATATAAGGCAGGTGTGGTGGCAGGCAGACAGTCAAGCAGGTAGAAAGACAGAGCAGGGGGGAGAGGAAGGAGGGAGAGCTAGTCAGGCAAAGACGAAAAAGAGGGAGTAGTGGTCAGTCTGTCAGGCAGGTAGGCAAGTAAGCAGCAGAAGCAGGGAGGAGAGGAAGAAGTAAGAGACTAACGGCCATAGTCTTAAACTGTGGGAAAGCGTTCACCTTGCCCTATCCGCATCTTTTGGTAGTCTTAAAGCATGAAAGGGAGAGCATTCCCTGTTGAACGGGAGAGGATTACCACAGCGTAGTACTGGAATCCGCGGGGGGTCTCGTAGCACCCCTTGGCATGCCCCTTCGTCATATTATAGCAGCCTTGTGCAAAGAAAACTATGTAGAATTTGAAGGACCCTATGGTGTGTGTGATAAGAATTTTAATTTAATGATAAAAACATCGTGTAAAGAAAAAATACGCATTTAATATTTTTATCATTTTAAAAGACTTCACCGCTTCTCCGGGGATGGTTAATTTACGAGGAGACGAAAACAAAGATGAGATACTGTATCCACTTCCATTTTATTTCTCAATATTTCTACCAAGCTGTTTATCAGATATGGTGTATGATACTTTTATAATTAGTTTGATTAGTACGTGAAATAATTCCTACAATACAGAATGGCCGAGTACTACCTAAACAGACGACTAGTGCACAGCCAGTTGGTTTGAATTACGAAGTCCCATGTTTGCGTTCGGTGAACTTTTATAAGGCCGCACTATTTTGTTTTGGTTTGGCAATATATTTCTCTGGTGTATTTTGGTGTGATCTGAACGAATTTAGCTTTTATTTTCGGTGTTCATGATTGGTTTTCAAATTAACCCCCCCACCCCGTGTCTTGGGGGTGGGATTTCGGGGTTCTGCGTGAGAAGAATGGCAAAAGCAAGCATTTGGGGCAGAAATATAGTCAAAATCGGTATGACCAGCCAAGGCGTATTCGTAGGGTTATTATTGACCGCATGGACTCCTTTGAAGCTATGTCTGACACCGAATTTTTCCTGCGGTACAGGATCTCCAAATCCTGTATGCATACTCCTATACAGAGTAATTAAAAACGAATACCAGTCTTTAATAAGTGAAGAGGTAAGACTTGCAATCATTAATAGATTATATTGTGTGTGAATCATAGAAACTGTCATATGTATTGTTTTTATTTTAAGATTTTGAATTTTAAAATTAATCAGTGTCACCAACTCTTTCCGCGCCTACCCACACGAAGAGGTGTGTGCTCTCCCGCTTTCAAGTTTACCACTTACGTTGAAGGTGTGAGCTTACACCTCGAGTGGGGTGCGGGAAGGGTAACCCCTGCACACAGTTTCAAGACTACGGGCAAAAGAGTCGGGAAAGGAGTCAGGCATGCAGACAATCAAGCAGGCTGGCTGGCTGAGGGAGCAGGAAGAAAGTGGAAGGAAGCAGGAAAGGAAGGAGAGTTGGGCAGGCAGGCAAGAATGAAGGAATGAAGGCGGGAGGAAGGCACAAAAGATAAGGAGGAGAGGTTGTAAGGCTGAAGACGCAGGCAGGCAGACGGAGAAACAGTGAAACACTCCATGAAAATTAGGAAAATGCCAAGACTTTCTCCATAGCAGTAAAAAAAAAAAAATCGTCACATACCATTTACGCTCTCTCTCTTTCTTTCTTTCTTTCTCTCTCTCTCTCTCTCTCTCTCTCTCTCTCTCTCTCTCACTACCCATTGTCTCATTTACCTTATCGAATTTCGTGGAGGGGAAGTAAAGGTAAAACAGATTTCTTTCTGAAGAGCGTTTCTCCTCTCAACACATCGGTTTCCAGACAGTATTTATTTCTTGGTATATAACGCTCAGAGAATCCTATTGTTATGAGTCCATATTATAATTACAAATCATAATAGATAAATAGATAGATAGAGAGACAGATAGAAGCAGCAAGTCAGATGATGAGAAGGTATTGGGTCTGCGAGAATCGAGCAATGCTAAACATGCTTACACACTCTTAACTCAAGGAATGCTTTATAGGCACACGACAGCGCCTCGTGACCATACACACACATACTAACACACAGGCTTCTAGAACTTTCCAACCACAGTGTAAAACACGTGACATGACCCCTGCTACACCAGAATTTAGGAAGCAGAGCTCAGAAGGAGACAGGCCATAGAACCGGCAGGTAGTAGGGAGAACGAGCCTAGCAACATGGGCGAGAGAGAGAGAGAGAGAGAGAGAGACAGGGAGGTAGCTCGCGGGTCTCTACTTATACTTCACTCGTGTGTGAGAGACTTTGTTAATATTTCCAAGACAAATAAAAATAGTCCCATACTATTCTTTACCTCTCCTGTCATTGCATGACAAATGGGAACGAAGATTATCTACTTACAAACTACTCATGTATAACAACCGCTCGTCCACAAGTTCAATATATATATATATAACTAATCTACAAAACTCCACTACAAGAAGCTACAAAGTTATTCTGAGATTTGGTGGCAGCGGTGGTCTGACACTTCCCCGCAGGGTGAGGCATGGAAGACTTTACATAAACAATTTTTATGTGGCTGCAATTTGACAAACACAACAAATAAGTACGAGAAGGAAGGTTACTGTCTGTTATTTGGAGAAAACTGAGCAATATTTGGCTGGACACAATGCTGGCAGCGGATTGTCGGTGAAGTATTGCCCATGGCTGTACATTCGGCCACACATGAACCTGGGACGGTCTGTGTGAAGTGGAGGTCTAGCTACAATATCCGAGGTTCATGCATCACAGTTACCTGGTCATTTCAATTAATATTTGACACCGTTCACTCATGTCAGTGCCACCAGCAAATACAGGTATATGATTATGTCAAAGTTGTCAGGTGCTCGGTACCAAACGTTAGACCTCTGCTACACACTTTTGCTGTCCCAGGTTCATATGTTACCAATTGTACATTCGAACACTCTTATACTACTCTTTAAGATTACGGGCGTTTATAAATACAGAACCAAGAGATCAGCAGGCTGAAGCACAATCAAAGAAACAACCAACTTCGCAGTTCGTCTGAAGAAAATTTACAGCCGAAGAAACACAACGGGAATGCTTTCCCCTTACAATACGTAACTCAGATTGTTCGATTTCTTTCCTATGTCAAAACGTGGGCCCTCACTCTCGTCGGTATAGAAAGCACCCCAAGCACGATTCAATAAGCAACTTATTATGCTTAATACACTTTCTGTCCATGTCCGTATTACATAAATCATTAATATCGCCAAAATCTGCATGGGTAACGCGCAAAGGGATATTTAACCAACCGTACCAAAGAATAAATCGCTAAGAAACAGGTGCTATGGAGATTCCCTAACCGACGAGAAAAAGAGCCTTAGAAATCCGGAAAATGCTGCAATGAACGCGTCCACGGCACAAGGAGAGGAATAACAGCAGCAGTTACGAAGTTCGGGCGAAACACGTGCTATATGCTAAGCTGTGATCAATAGTAACCAGTCTGTCTCCAGACCCTTTTAAACCTTATACAAACTTCCAAAATTAGTACGAAATAATCAAACAAGCTGGGATGTTGCTTTGGAACCATGTTAAAATTATTCGACATGGTCAATAGTTCCTTTGCACAGTCTTGAACACCCCCTGATAACTTACATCTTGCTAAGCGAAAGAAAAACAGTCAAAAGTCATCTCAGAACCAGGCCACGACATAGCGACATCGTGCTAAACCAAATCAACAACAATAGAAACGATTACTCTCGCTTCTCTTCAACCATCTCAAAACCTCGTCAGAACTTAATGATCTCTTGAGGTCTTGCTAAATAAAACAGCAATAGTGAAATGAGTTGTAACTTGCTTCTTGTTAGTTTCTTTACATCGTCTCGTAATGCTGTCAAAACCTACCCATATCTTGCTAAACAAACTGACAGTCATTAATCTAAGCCTTCTTATTGTAACAAGGCCTGGGTGGGCTGAGATACTGCTTTGAGACAATGAAAATAAAGACAAAATTTAGGTTTATTTCACGATTGTTAAAAAAGCAGACAATTTATTTGTCTTAGGTTACAATATACTGTATTTTCCTGAAGTTAAACATATTTTTCTTCAGCTACAATCAGTTTTTTTAAGTTACAATCTATTTTTCTTATGCTACAATCTATTTTTCATAAGCTACAATCTATTTTTCTTAAATTGCAATCTATTTTTCTTGAGTTACAATCTTCATTTACATTACGACACACAACAATCAGAATTACACCCATGTCTTTCACTGTACTGTTATGTGAACAGAGACATGAAGGAAAAGAATTATGTCCAACAGTCTGACGTAAACGATAATCAACTCAGGGTTATTCCAAACGCGGGCTGGACATTTATTTATGCACCCCCGGCCCCCTTGATATGGAACCCCAGATACAAAAAGTAACGACCGATCACAACCCTTTAGCTGAGATATCGGCTTGGTGTAGACGATGTAATTATCCTTAAAACAATTCCAGGGCACTAAAACTTTTATATATTACGATTCAAGTTTTGACTGGGAATACATTTACGAAGGAATGTCTTACTGAGCTCAAAGAAACTCAACGAATCCAAAGGATAATTTGACGTCTTTCTGGCCTCGCACCTTCCACCGTCTTGCGATTTTGTTCATCAGGAAAGGGGACTGGTCACGATGATAGGGCGATAGAAGCAGTCACTAGTAAACCATTACAATACGATGTCACTTTTTACTCTTCCTTCTTGCTACTCTCCAGCGATTTTCGTTCTGAAATGTCACCGTGTTGAAGGGAATGGGAACAATCTCTAGCAACCCTTTTAGCCCAAGGGTGTCCTGCATAACCCATTCGTGCCACTGCCGAGCGATTTCATTCAGCTGACAAGAACCACTCCAGACAGGTTACTATGACCCACTCGCAGCCGAATAAAAATGCCTGGTGTTAGTTGGAGTGGATTCTAGAGCTGTCCTGACATGGAGAGTTAATGGTACCAATACTGACCCTTACTCTCCTATGGATCACTCTTACCTGGTTATAATTATCTGGCGACTAGTGGAATAAAATATGAGATAACGCGGCCACGAGAATTAACTGCTGAATCCTGTGATAATACTGATAGTTCATTCAGGCTACTGTATCTCCATTCAGTTTATTCAACTTACCAAAGAATTTACTTGAATTCTGGATTCTGAGCACCAGGTACCAAAGGCCATGTGGCACTAATTCACAGAAAAGATATATGACTAGCAATGCAACAGAAACAGGAAAGAAGAAAAAGTGAGTGATAACAAAAGGTAAAAACACAATAAAATGAAAGAAAATTATTCGGGAGCCGAATGTTAATCTGCCGCCAGAATATGCTGTTGGCCAAGCCCAAGATTTAGGCCATATCTTGATACCCTGAAGGTTTCATATTGATAGCTCAAGCCGATCATGAGATAAAATGGTGCTAAATGCGGGCGGTAAAAACTTGTTGAACTTTGGCAGCAATTTTGGTGACCTTGACCTTGACCCCGAGTGCCCATTTTCAACCTCGGCCAATATTTTGGCCATACTGTACCTTCATACACTGAAGTTTTCATGTTGATAACATAAGCCGTTCACGAGAAATAGTGGAAACAAATACACACACACACACACACACACACACACACACACACACACACACACACACACACACACACACACAGAGGCAGGCAAAAACATTATCGCTTCGCCTTGTAAAGGCGGGCGATAACAAGAACAAGACACTATGTAGATTAGATAGAGCTTAAAAATGAACAGAACCTTGGAGAGAAATTATAAGACTAAATGTCGCAGACATGATCAATTCGAGTTATAAAAAACCTCTGGTCCATTCTAATTCGTAAAATCTCTCTCACGCTGAATAAATTGGTCTGAAGATAAAGAATAAAATCAAAAGTACGTTCTCTAGTTGAAGGGGTTAATGAGCTTAGTTTAATGTTGCCCTACAACCAAGTCCTCACATATTTACGCTAAAATGCTGCGAGGGTGTTATAACAGTGATAAAGGGTCTTCTGTGAATTAAAACTGATGAAACTTGAAAACCCGAGTTCAGTTAATTTTCACCAAGGACGGAGCTAATTTGGCGAGTCATAAAGATTGGATGGCGCTGACTCAACACATATTAGTCTTTATTTATTTGCTTATTTATATTTTGTAAAGCTTTCTCAGTCTGCCAGTGGTGTAGAGGCGAAACACACTGGGCCTGATTTTCTTGAGTTTGGTGGAGCCGTGTAATGGGTGGTACTGTACATCTAGCACGCAACAGGAAAAAAAAAAAATAATGGTTCGATTCCCAGACCTGTCCGACTTGGCCCGTATTCTCATCGGTTAAGGAAGCTCCCTAGCACCTCTCCTTCAGCGGTTAATTTCTTGATACGTCTTGTTAATGTAAATTTGTATGGTATTTAAGCCTAGTATGGTGGTATTTGAATGACTTATGGTGGTATTTTAAGTATTTAAGTGACAGAAGAGGACAGTAAGGAGTAATGAGCAAAATAAATCGTTTAGGAACAGGTGGCAGGAAGCTTCCTAAATCGATGAGAATACGGACATTGGATTAATTACTACTACACTTGTGTCACTGTTCACCCAGGAATACAATTAGGGACCTGCATGTATATCTGACTGTTGTGTGTCGCTTGCTAAAGGAAGACAGACTTACCAGATCTGTCTGGAGATCAAGGATGAGACGGAGGGATAGAGTACAGGGATACGAGTATATGAGAGAGGAAGGTGTGAGTTTGAGGGAGGGGGCCACATGTAGGAGGACAGGACGGCGTGTAAGAGATCTGTTTATGCCTACCCACTATGGGATTAAGGTTCCTGGCAAGAGACAGATTCACAGACAGACAGACAGATATATAGAGAGATAAACAGATATAGAAAGATAGGTTGACACAGATATCGACAGATATAGACAGATGAAAATAGATGAATACAGACAGACAGATACAGATAGATAGAAAGACCTATAGGTAGATCATCTGTGTAACTGATAAACATTAATTCCAAGCCTTGCAGCTGCGTGTGTTAGAAACATTCACGCCTTGTATAAGAGGGACAATCTCATTAATTCATTCTCGCTTTATCAGAGTACTTATTTGACTCAGGAAGGGTCTCTCGTAATGAAGGTATGATTCAGTGTTACATCTAATCCTTGCAATGTGAAAAGACTATTGCAAACTGAATAAAAAGAAGAGGATGTGTTGGGGCTGAGTGGCTAAAGCTGGTTTCACAGTCCCTTGGTGCAGACACACACGAGTATCTTTCCAAAGTCTGACGAATACATAGCGGAAAACTCTTAACCATCTGAAAAAAGCACTAGTAGAGATAGGTTTATCACTGCGTTTCGAATGTTGTAAAATATCTTCAGACGGAACTCCAAAGATAATTGTTTCCTTGACGATACGTGTCCAAACCACGTCATGACTGGTTACACAAATACACAACTGGTTTGACAGCCACCACTTTATTGCTATGCTGTAATATTTATCTACCCATCTATCCATCCATCTATCTACAAATTAACTATCTATCTACCTACCAATCTACTTATGTATCTACCAATTATCTACCTATCTCTACCAATTTATCTACCTACTTATCTATCCATATCTATTACAGATGATGGACAGAGGAAGGGAAAACAAGTTAAAAACAGAAAGAAAATCCACACACCAGATTACAGGTGCCCTCTATTAATAAAAAAAAAAAAAACACTTGGACTTGAACTGCAGTGGTTGAAGTTTGGGGGAAACTAATGTTGGGAAGCGAATTCATTTATCTATCTATCTGTCTGTCTGTCTATCTAAGAATTAAACCGAAGTAAAAATAAATAAAACCTTGTCAAGAAAACCACTGCTCCAGTAATTGCGTGGGTCCATCCAAGCACAGCAGAGTAGGTCTCATGGTGCCTACAGGATGAAGGCGTCTGGGTAAAAAATAACAATAATAGTAAGAGTAATAATAATAATAATAATAATAATAGTAATAAAATAATATTATTAATAATAATAACAATAATAATAACGATAATCACGATAATCATAATTATAATAATAATAATAATAATAATAATAATAAGCGATGCCAAGGCACAGCAAACCCGTACCTGGCAGTCATTTTAGTGCTGACGTATAAGCAGAACAGAACAGGATACCTTGTCAAAGATGTCACATTTCAAATCTGGAGTAAATCGGGTGAAAATTAACGATTTTATGCCCATTCGAAATTTTAGGCCCGACCCACCTGACACTAACCCTCCCACTGCTAAATGAGGGGGGTGGTGACCCCCATGATGTAATGAGGCATGTTATTGGATGCAGATTTGAAAAATGCACCTTTAGGTTTTGGTTTCATGTCGATATGACGAGTCTGAAAGGGGTTATGGCGAAAAAAACAATTTCTCTTTTTTCTTTTAACATTTTTGGGGCCTACAGCCTGGGCCTTGGCCCAATTTGACCCAGTATTTTATCGGGTGATCAGAAGGTCATAGCCCACCATCCTTGCAATTTTAGTCAAAATCGCACCCGTAGTTTTGGCGTAAAATTGTTAACAGATAAATAGACAGACAGACAGACAGACAGACAAACCTAGTGAAAACAATACTCACTCCCAAGCCCCTTCGGGGCGGGGATGGGTAATAGTAATAACAATAATATTATTATTAAATCATAAGAATAACAACAAAAAGAAGAAAGAGAACAAAAGAATAAAAGAAAGAAAACAAGGAGGAAGAAACAGTAACTTCCCAACATAATCTCAGTCGTTCAGCATTTTTTATTTTACATTAATTCCTGCGTAAGACTGCGTTTAGGAAGTGAGTTAAGAAAATCTGCAACCAAAATCTCCAAACCCATTAAATAACGACGGGAGGTAGCACAAATAACGAGTGTTACGTCATCTCATTGAAAAAGACCAAAAATACACAGAGGGATTTGTGAGTATGCATGGCGTTTTGAGGCGTCTACGAACCTGCTCGTGCCACTGGACGAATTGAGAAATTACTGGCAGGACACGCACAGGGTTCACAGAAGTGTCATTACTGTGGTTAGTGATACGTCTCCCTTCCAATACAAAAAAGATGAATAAACTGTATGCACTACTACTACTACTACTTTTACTACCACTACTACTACTACTACTTTTACTACTACTACTACTACTACCACCACTACTATTACTACTGCTACTACTACTACTACTATCATTATTATTATTAGTAGTAGTAGTATTAGTATTAGTATTATTATATCATCGTCATCATCATCATTACTGTCATCATTATCATCATCATCATAAATGACAATCACCGAATAAAAAGCACTGAAATTATACGAAAATAGTAACTAAATTCTACAACCGTGGCTTGGTGGAGACAAGACAACGAGGGTAAAATTCTTTGCAGAGGACGCCTAACTCTGTGGCCGTTCCCGCTACCCACCCTGAAGCCAGCAAGTTTTACAGAATCCAACTTCTTAAAACGTGAGAATTACCGCTTGAAGAATTCCAGGGCGAGTTTCCCTTGGCTGGAGGTGTGGATGGGGTCTAATGGTTAGGCTGGGTACACTCACTGTCAAAAGATCGTCCTTATTCGTCTATAAAGACAAAGGAATGCTGGTCAGTAAATTTCTTTTGTCCATGGGAGTGTCCTGTATATCCAGGTGTGGATAGGATGTAGTGGTTTCACTGTTTTAGGTACACTCACGAGCCTACACGCGGTGGCGTTGTGTACGGTGGAGAAGTAGTTGCGGCGTCCACCCGGGAGCCAAACCGATTCATATTTCCCTGCATCTCGTCGTGGGGAAGGACCCTCATCCGACTTTGGCAAGGCGCTGTCTACCATAAGGGGGCGCCCGTTCCCTACACGGTGTATGTACTGTACTGTACCTGTAAGACGGCCCCACAGATGCATTTTCTTACTTGTGGTCGACGGGTCTTCTCAGCTAGACAGACCGAGGTTAAGCAGCAACAACAACAGCAACCACAACTACCATCACCAAGTACACAACAACAAACAACAACGCTGACATCGATACTCGCAAAGTTTTTAAGGTCTTTCTGCCAACTTTTTTTTTTTTATAATTTCAATCGTGTTACTATTTACTCGCACACGTCCCCTCTTTTGTTGACACTCCTTTTGACATGCTGTGACCGTCGCTCTGTGTGTGTGTGTGTGTGTGTGTGTGTGTGTGTGTGTGTGTGTGTGTGTGTGTGTGTCTGTGTCTGTGTGTGTGTGTGTGTGTGTGTGTGTGTGTGTGTGTGTGTGTGTGTGTGTGTGTGTGCTTAGCTGAACCTGCGTGGGTTTATCTACTTTCGTATATGCTTCCGTGTGTATGTGAGTGCTTTCGGATGCGTACAAGCGCGTGTTTTGGGTACGTGATTTGAGGAAACATTAATTATATGGGATAATATATTCTGCATTTCTGTTCGTACACACCTAAATTTTGAAATTCTGAAACGTCACAATGCCTTTATCGATCGTTCAGCTGAAGATAATCGTCTGGTGTTAGCATAGCCGTGGTGTATGAGAAGATTAGACGCCTCAGGTATTTTGCATTGTTATTTTTTCATACCGGGAGTGCGAAATCGTTACCTCAAACTCCAAATATCTTGAAGCAAAGTATATCTATAACGAAACTAACAATTGTCGATTATCACGAACGTCTTTAGTCGCACCAGTTCGAAAACATGGTACCGGTATTTATTTTGTTTCCAGATGGTTTTAAATGAGCTTTAACACCTTCAGTCCCATGATCTCTTCCTCTGTTCTCCCTGCAATAGTTCTTTCACATTAACTTGGTCTAGAGTGTCGTCCTTCTGCAGCTTTCTCCACGAAGTTTATTGGCAAAAGATAATAATACAGTCGTGCATCGTTTCCATTGTACTTCCTCATGACTAGCATCCTATTCTAAAGCTAATCTATTGTTACAGCTCTGTTAATTTTAGGCCACGTTAGAGGAAAACCCGTGTAGCATATGATTTAACTTGTGACTGGTTCTTGTGTTAAAAGTGTTAGTGGGGAAAGTATCCAACTTCTCCAGTTCAAAACTTTGCCACATTCTTAATAATAATCTATCTATCTACCTATTGCCAGACGCCTCAATCCCGTACTGGGTGGCCACAAACAAATCGCCTCCAAGAAGCCCTTTCCCCCGCCATTTCACTGCCCTGCTCCCAACTCACACCTCCCTCTCTCATATACCTCTCCACTCCATCCCTCCATCTCATCCTCGGCCTCCCCCTTCCTCTCCCCCCCCTTCCACCTCATTCAAACACACTCTCCTCGTCAGTCTCTCACCCTCCATCCTCTCCACATGGCCAAACCACCTCAGTGTGTTCCTCCTAACGCTTCCTATCACTTCCACATCCACACCACAACGCTCCTTTATATCCTCATTTGTCAGCCTCTCTCTCCATGTGACTTCACAGGCTCCTCTTAAATAACTCATTTCCACTGCTCTCACTCTTGGCTTGTGTTCTTCCAACAACGTCCAAGCTTCATTTCCATACGTTAGAGATGATATCACAATACTGTCATGTAGTAACTTTTTCACTTCCCTGTTTCTTATCACTGCTTTCAAGGAACTGTCAACCTTTCTTCCTTGTTGTACCCTTTCAAGCACTTCACCCTCCAAACCTCCATCCTTACTCATCACACTCCCCAAGTACTTAAACGCACTCACATTTTCTATTTCCTCACCATCCAATCTCGCTGTACATTCACTGACTTCACCTCTCTCAAAGACCATCACTTTTCTCTTGCCTACATTCACCTTTAGATTCCATTTCTTACACACTCTCCCAAACTCATCCACCAAGCCTTGCAGCTCCCCTTCGTCGTCACTCAACAACACAGTAACATCTGCAAACAACAGTACAGGGAATTTCCAAACACTACCCTCTCTCACCAGGGCCACTCCAACATCCACTGCCCTACCTTGTACCTCTTTTATTACCCCATTCATGTACAGATTGAACAACCATGGAGACATGACACATCTCTGTTTCAACCCAACCTTCAAAGAGAAAAATTCACTCAGTTCACCATCCACACGCACTGCAGCCTTAGCACCATCATACATACTCTTCACAGCATTCAACAACTTCCCATCTACTCCATATATTCTTAATACTTTCCACAATCATTGTCTATCCACCCTGTCATATGCTTTCTCCAAATCCATGAAAGTGGCATACAACTTCTTTCCCTTCTCTAAAAACTTTTCCACTAAAGATCTAAGAATGAATATCTGATCTACACAACCTCTTCCCTTCCTAAAGCCTCCCTGTTCTTCTCCACCTAATTCCTCTGTTATTTCCCTAACTCTGTCAATAAGTATCCTACCATACACTTTTCCTATTATACTAAGAAGACAAATGCCCGTATGATTACCACACACTTCTTTTCCCCCCTTTTCCTTTGTACAAGGGAATAATTATACCTGACTTCCAATCCTCCGGGACTCTACCTTCCTCCCAGGCCAATCTGCACATCTTCCACATCCATTCTACTACTATCTCTCCCCCATTCTTCAGCATTTCACCACACACTCCATCAATTCCTGGGGCTTTCCTCAATTAGACTTTCTTCATTATAATAATAATAATAATAATAATAATAATAATAATAATAAAACATAAAAGTGGCAATATCAAAATAAGATGCCATCGTGGTGAAGGAGTTGAGAAAGACATTTCGAAATGAAGGGTCTGATAGGACCCTTTTCAACTCCATCCTAAGTAACTTTGAATAAAATAATTGAAGAGTCGTCTGGAGATGGCAAGATAAAACTGTCACCAGAATGAAGGGACTATTTTCACCATAAAAAAGGAGTCGCATCAAAAGTTTTCGCTCAGGGGCTGTGTCTGTATTTGCCTGGTTGTCCTCCTACACCAGGATGTGTCCCTGCGGTCACGTTTCAGGAAAGTAATAAACAAGAATGCCGAATTCAAGATTCGTTCATTTCATGATGCCTGGACACAATAGCACTTGAAAGACTAGAGATAGCAGGTGTAATACATGTGCCATACTATATAGCTTCGGTCCAGCTTCGTTGGCACAGATAATAACAACTACAGCAGAGGAGGAGGAGGAGGAAGAGGAGGAAGAGAAAAAGGAGGAAGAGGAAGAGGAGGAAGAGAAGAAGGAGGAGGAGGAGTTCTATAAAAGGAAGAGCAAGAAAAATTTATGACAAATGAGTTACGCTGAACTTTGCATGAAAGATTATGAAGAAGGATGTGAAGGATGAGAAAGGACTGGGGTGAAGAGGAAGGGAAAGAAAAAAAAAAAGAGAATGAGGGGAAAAGGAGGAGGTAGAGATATAAAACTGATGAACTACGGAGTGTGATGAGAGGAGGGAAAAAGAGAAAAGAAGCTGTTAGTGTCAGGGTATGTGAGGGGAGGGGAGATGTGGTGGAGGGGAAGGAGGGAAGGGCAAGGGGAAGAAGGGATAGGGAAGGGGGAGAGGGAAGAAGGGAAGGGGGAGGGGGAAGAAGGGAAGGGGGAGGGGAAAGGAGGAAGAAGAGAAGGAGGAGGGGGAAGAAGAGAAGGGGGAGGGGGAAGAAGGGAAGGGGAGGGGAAAGAAGAGGGGAAGGGGGATGGGGAACAAGAAAGGAAGAGGAAGGGAATTGAGAGAAGGAAGAACAATGGATGGGGGAGGGGAAGAAGAAGGGAAGGAAAAGGGGGGAAGAAGGGAAGGGGAGGGGGAAGAAGGGAAGGGGAGGGGGAAGAATGGGAGGGGGAGGGGGAAGAAAGTAAGGGGAAGGGGGAAGAAGGGAAAGGAGAGTAGAAAGAAGGGAAGGGGAGGAGGAAGAAGGGAAGGGAGAGGGGAAGAAGAAGGGAAGGGAGGGCGGAAGAAGAAGGGAAGGGGAGGGGGAAGAAGAAGGGAAGGGAGGGGGGAAGAAGAAGGGAAGGGGAGGGGGAAGAAGAAGAAGAAAAAGGGAACGGGGGAGGAGGAAGAAGAAGAAGAAGAAGGGAAGGGGAAGGGGAGAAGAAGGGAAGGAGAAGGATGAAAGAGAAGAGAAAGTGAGAGGGAGAACAAGAAGGGAGAAGGGAAAAAAGAAGGAAAGGAGTGGGGGAAGAAGAAGGGAAGGGGGAGGGGGGAAAAAGAAGGGAAGGGGGAGGGGGAAGAAGAAGGAAAGGAGTGAGGGAAGAAAAAGGGAAGGGGGAGGGGAAGAGGAAGGGAAGGGGGAGTGGAAGAAGAAGGAAAGGAGTGGGGGAAGAAGAAGGGAAGGGGGAGGGGAAAAAGAAGGGAAGGGGGAGGGGGAAGAAGAAGGAAAGGAGTGGGGGAAGAAGAAGGGAAGGGGGAGGGGGGAAAAAGAAGGGAAGGGGGAGGGGGAAGAAGAAGGAAAGGAGTGGGGGAAGAAGAAGGGAAGGGGGAGGGGAAGAGGAAGGGAAGGGGGAGTGGAAGAAGAAGGGAAGGGGGAGGGGAAGAAGAAGGGAAGGGGGAGGGGAAAAAGAAGGGAAGGGGGAGGGGAAAAAGAAGGGAAGGGGGAGGGGAAGAAGAAGGGAAGGGGGAGGGGAAAAAGAAGGAAAGGAATGGGGGAAAAAGAAGGAAAGGAATGGGGGAAGAAGAAGGGAAGGAGGAGGGGAAAAAGAAGGGAAGGGGGAGGGGAAAAAGAAGGGAAGGGGGAGGGGAAAAAGAAGGGAAGGGGGAGGGGAAGAAGAAGGGAAGGGGGAGGGGAAAAAGAAGGGAAGGGGGAGGGGAAGAAGAAGGGAAGGGGGAGGGGAAAAAGAAGGGAAGGGGGAGGGGAAGAAGAAGGGATGGGGGAGGGGGGAAGAAGAACGCAAGGGGAAGGGGGGAAGAAAAGGCAAAGGAGCCGGGGAAGCAGGAGGAGAAGGGTATGGGGAGAAGGAGGAGAGATGGAGGAAGAGAAAATGAGGCTTGGGAGAGAGAGAGAGAGGGGGGGGGAGCATGGTGAAGGGGATGTCGTGAAGCGAGATGGGAAGAGGTGTAAGAGGGGGTGTAAGAGGGGAGGGGTAGGGGGGAAACGGAGGTGGGGAAACGGAGCGCCCCCTCCCCTCCGTTAAAGCCTAATGCCTTTCACGTATGGTTGAAAGCCGGAGAGTGGCCACCTGGGGACTGGATAAAGAAGAAGAGGAAGAAGAAGAAGAAGAAGAAGAAGAACAACAACAACAACAACAACAATAACAAGATGATGATGATGATGAAAAAGAAGAGGAGGAGGAGGAGGAGGAGGAGAAAAGATGGAGAAGAAGAAGAAGAAAAAACAAGAAGAAAAAGAAGAAGAAAAAGAAGAAGAAGAAGAAGAAAGAAGAAGAAGAAGAAAAAGAAGAGGAAGAGGAAGATGAGGAGGAGGAGGAGGAGAAAAGATGGAGAAGAAGAAGAAGAAGACCAGAAGAAGAAGAAGAAGAAGAAGATGATGAAAAAAAAAGAAAAAAAGGAGGAGGAGGATTCTATATTTTATTCAGGACAGGGAGAATGAAGATCTTAAAGTTGGAGGAGGTGAGAGAGAGAGAGAGAGAGAGAGAGAGAGAGAGAGAGAGAAGACTGAAGGTGGTGTAATGGGAGGGAAGTCGGAAGTGTGGGAGAGAGTGGCGCAAAGGGAAGTGAGAGGGAGGAGGAAGAGTAGGTGGGAGTGGAGGAGGGAAAGTGGGAGGAAAATGAGGAGAGTGGGAGAGACTGGAGGAGGGGGAGTGCCAGAGAAATGGGGGGGAGAGTAGGAAAGGCTTGGGGGAGGGGAAGTGGGAGAGGCTAGAAGAGGGAGAATTAGGAAGAAGAGGGGGAGGGTGGGAGAGGGTGAAGAAAGAGGAAATGGAATGGAAATTACTGAGAGAGTGGGGGTACTAAAGAAAGCAAACAGCAATAGACCCACTGATCCTTTCGAGGTGGAGGTGAGAGAGAGAGAGAGAGGATTGGTTAAGGGTAACAACTATGCTATCCGTGAAGGACAAGGATAGGAAAGCAGGAAGGTTTCCCCTCCCCTCCACATACCAAATCCTCCATCCAACACCGTAAGGAAATAACGAGAAGAACCACTACGAAGCACAGAGAAAGTGTCGCTGAAAATTCATTGGAATGGATGAAAGGAAACTATAATTTTATACCATTTTAAGCTGCCAGGGTAACACATCCTGTCAGTACATGGAATAAGTAGATACTGTTCTGTGGTTACTGATATGCCTTCCATATTCTGAACCGCAGACAACTTACAGTATAAATGAAATGGGAGGGAAATGAGAGGGACAGAGGGAGAGGAGGTGGGGAGTGGGAAAGTGGGTGGGGGTGGGGAGTGGAAGAGGGGGTGGGGAGTGGAAGAGGGGGTGAGGACGTGCAGGGGTAGGATTAAGGTGGATGGCTGTAATGAACTAAGCAGCAAATTTAGTGTTAGCGCAAGAGGTAAGGTGACACTGTTTATTAAGGCACTAACAGGCTGCAGGTGTAATGAAGGTGGACGAGTTAAGGAGGTTTAGGGAGGCACTACATAAAGGAGCAATATGAGGTGACGGTGGACGGAAGGGAGGAGGTTGTCTCTCACGGTTTTTGCTCCTTCCAGACGATTTTACCTTGCTCAGAAGACGCTTTCCGGATTAAAGAGGTGGGAACAGCATTAATTAACCCGTCCCCTATAAGAGATCTACCCTAACATCTGCGTCTAAAAGAGGCAAAAATACAGGGTGATACATATATAACGCTGCACTTCCACTCAGCCAGGTGATTTCTCGTGTGTTGTGGCTAAGTCAGTGTTAACAATATCTACCCTGCATCATTTATTCATCTCCTACCCCCACTGCCACAACCACGCCCACACTAGCCGACTGAGCCATCCCCACAACACAATGCCACGTCAATTTCTAGCATAATGTCATACATTACGAGCCACTCCGTCCATTGTAAAAAAATAAAAAATAAATAAAAAAAAATCGTACAGACGGGTTCAGTGTCAGAGTTGCTTTTAACAGGTGAATATTTATTGAAAGTAGACAAGCAAACCCCTTCAAGCCGATGACGTACTTTTAAAATCGTCTGGCGCTAGTAGGCTTGAAATATTAAAATTATCTCGGCCATAAGAAGGCTAATGGTGATGCTGATTAACTCTACGGCTCCTATGACTCACTCTCACCTGAACAGAATATACTCACGTTGACTGGCACAGAAGATAGAGTTGTTCCCACCATGACGAGGTTTATGGAAAAGTTAAGCTAAACAGGTAAAATATGCAAAGCTCCAAGAAAGACAAGAGAAGACTGAATCTGAGAAAACAAAGCGAGTGATGCGAAAGGATTATTATTAAAGACTGAGATGGTCTGAACATGTTGAGAGAATGAAGGATGGCAGGGGTGCGGAAGGTGAGAAGTGTGTACGTCGGAGTTAGGAATGCGAAAGGAAGACCGAAAAAGACCTGGGACGAGGTCATAGAGTGTGACCTCAGGGATAAGGGACTGAATAGGGAGGCTGCCAGACTGACCAGCGTGGACAGCCGCCATTAGGTGACCAAGGCCGATGCATGTTACTGTCTGTGGCATTGACCTTTGACCTATTGGTTTCATAAACAACAACTCAGCCCCGTGGTTGGTCCTAACACTTCCAGGTTTGGCTAAAATAGGATACAAACTGCTTCATTTGTTCATAAGTAGACGGACACACACACAGCATGCAAAATTTAACACCCGCTCTCGCTTTGAAGGCAAGGGTGTAATCAAATGCATAGCATGCCGCTAAAGGGAAGCATCTGAGGGAGAAATAAAGAAGGCAGGGAGACATAAAAAGTACAGGGAATGGAAAAATTCTGGCATGAGAAGGGAGGGAGGAAGGAGTAAGTGAGGGAGGAAAGAGGAAAGGGAGGTGAGGGAATGGCGGATCCTCAGGGGATGTTGGGCTAAGGTCAAGGAGGAGAGAAGGGAGGAAAAAGGGAAGGTGAAGGGGAGAGGTTGTGAATGAGGATAAGGGAGGAGGGATATGGGGGGGGGAGAAGAATATGATGAAAGGGGGGAGAAAGAGGAAAGGGGGGCAGAAAGGAGGAAAAGAGAAGGGAGGAAAGGGGGAGAATGGGGGAAATGGGGAGAAGGGAGGAAAGGGAGAGGAGGAGGAAAGGTGGAGAAAAAACAAAGGGAGACAAGGGAGGAAAAAGGGAGACGAAAGGAAAGGGGATGTGAATGGAGGGGAGATGGAGGGGTAAATGAAGAAAGAGGGGGGAGAAGGAATGCTACAGACGTGGAGGCCTAACTCTGCTCTCGTCAACACAGCCTCGGGGAGGAAGAGAGGGGAGAAGGAACGAAGAAGTACGGGAGGGAAGATGCCGTGGAGTAGAGGGAAGGAATCGTAAAAATATTATTGCAAATATTTGAAAACAGTTGATATTTATGTCACAGCAGAAAAGAAATACTGTATCGCTTTTAATGAGAAGAAAACTGGTTATCAGAATTTCCATACAAAGTAATTACATTTCTTATTTCTGTTTACTACACTCGGCTAAATACTGACTTCTTCGATCCGGTCACAGGTTGTACTGATTCCTGCTGCTTCAGAGACGATTTCATTCATTTTTGCCGAACCCTAATGTAATGAGAGTGAACAAACAAACGAAGAGAAAAAATGGAGAGGGCGAATGAAAGGAATGAAAGGTTATTAATGGATGAAAAGCATAGAAAATGGAACTTAAGGAGGGACTGTCAGAAATTCTGAAATCTCATCTACGAAGTTGTTTTTATATTTATAGATAGTTCTTGCTGCCATCAGACGATTTTATTTGTTTGCGGAAATCTCTACACACACACACACACACACACACACACACACACACACACATACACACACACACACACACACACACACACACACACATACACACACACACACACACACACACACATCATTAGTCTCCATCACGAAAGATCTCCCAGACTGTAAGTTACGAAGAGGAAAAGCTGCCTGTGTTGAAGGGGTTAACTCTCCCCCCCCCTCTCTCTCTCTCTCTCTCTCTCATTTGGCCTTGTTCTGGTGGGCTTGAAGATGATCCCTGTTACTTCTTCCTTATTAGTTAATTTGTGTGTTCGTCGTTCTAATGTGTTCTTGATTTCATTACACCTGCGCTCGCGTTGTGTGTGTGTGTGTGTGTGTGTGTGTGTGTGTGTGTGTGTGTGTGTGTGTGTGTGTGTGTGTGTGTGTGTGTGTGTGTGTGTGTTAACAAAACAGCTCTTTTTTAACTGGCTTATCCAAGCTTGATGGAAAGGTTGGGGGGTCAACTACTAGGTAACCTGCTGCATTTGAGAGTAATACAGCAAAGGTCAAGATCACAGAGCCAGGTCAAAGGATGACCTGGCAAAACCAACTAAATCGCTTTTATCCAATCTAGATAAAACTTGAGGGGTGAAAGGCAATAATGAAGTGATTGTAATTTGAAAACAATTAGTCATAGGTTAAGGGTACAGGGCAAGGTCAAAGTTCACCCTGCGTCTGTTTGTGTGTAAAGAAAATAGCTCAGTTTCCATCTAATTTGGACCAAACTTGGTAGAAGCGTTGATGATCAGTCAAGGAGTTAACTTTTTTTTTTTTTTTTTTTTTAAGAAGAGTCCAAAGTTAAACATTCACAGTGAAAGGTCGACTAATGAGGTTTATCTCATGGAAACTAAACTCTGTGCACGGATTCTGGCAGAGAGAGAGAGAGAGAGAGAGAGAGATTCCATTGTAATAATCAAAGGTCAGGGTTACAGGGAAAGGTCAAAGTCACGTTCGGGCAAAGTCAACTCAAACAGTTTAGATCTGATCTGACGCAAAGTTGGTTGAAGGATGAAGGGTTAGGCAAAAATGAAGCAATTCGTGTTTGAAAGTAAAATGTCGAAGATCAAGGTTACAGGACAAAGTTAAATATTCGGCGCTTAGAACACTTGGTGGGAGCTCCTTCTCGTTGTCTATTTTTTCCCAGAAATCCACTTCCCATTACACTATTTGTGTCTGTCTACTAATCTTTTTGTCTAGGTTCATCTGATCATACCTACCTTGGCCCTCATCATCATCAGCAGCAGCACTATCATTATCCATCATCATCATAAGCATCATCGTCATCATCATCACCACCAACATTATCCATCATCATCATTATCATCATTATCCATCATCACCATCATCATCATCATCATCACCATCATCACTATCAGCATCATCATCATCACCATCATCATCATCATCATCATCATCATCATCACCATCACGACCATCATTATCATCATCACCATCATTATTATCATCATCATCATCATCATCATTATCATCATCATCACCACCACCATCATTATCATCATCACCACCACCACCATCATTATCATCATCACCATCATTATCATCATCATCATCATCATCATCATCACAATCATTATCATCATCATCACCACTACCATCATTATCATCATCACCACCACCACCATCATTATCATCATCACCACCACCACCATCATTATCAGCATCACCATCATTATCATCATCATCATCACCACCATCAACATTATCATCATCATCATCACCACCGTCATTATCAGCATCAACATTACCATCATCACCATCATCATCATCACTATAGCTATCACCATTACCAACATCATCATCGTCACTGTCATCCTATCCCAAATTCGCACTAATTCTTCCTCTGTGACTGACATTTGGTTCAGTCCATACGCGTATTTGCTGTTACAAGTATATCTTTAATTTCTATGTCTTCTTTTCCAGGCTCATTTCTCTGTCGCTCGGTGTATTTCGGGTCCAGATAGGTTTCAGTGTCTCATCCATGCTTCAGTATCTCTCTGCTGGATGTACGGCATGTGATATCCACGTCATTATCTATTTCTATCTATCTATCCCCCATTTTTCGAGGGCCTGTACCCGCGGCGGCAAACAAGGGAACCCCGGGTGATAAGTGGTTTTAGGAAGACAATAACGCAACCAGGCTGATTCATTACGGTCATTTTTGGCCATCCCGGAGCGGCTCCCTTAATTACATTTTTGATGACGTCTCTTCTTCTTCAGCCAGAGATATTGTTGGGGGTCGTGTGGGGAGGGGGAAGGAAGGGTAGGGGTGAGAGGGGATAGGGGAAGGGGTGGAGGAGAGGCAAGCGAGATATTGGGGGAGAGAGAGCGTGACAGGGGGATGAGAGAGGGCTAAGGGAGTTAGGGGTGGGAATGAGAATATTTGCAGGAGATAAAGGGGCGAGCAGCAGTGAGGGGAACGGGGCTGGGGTGGAGACAAGACACTTCATCTTGCTTAGGGGTCACAAATATTGATAGCTTTAGACAAAGAAGAAGAACGGTAGTCGTCTGAAACAAAATATATAGAACGATCAGAACGGAAACAAGGCGCTCAAAGACATCCACACACTCTGCACCGGTATACAAAACTTTTATTCCCCATTAGCAAGTACCAAAGCATCATCTACATACATCAGGTATTGGACACTCCCTCCTTCACGATTCATTACTATTAGCATCTTTCCCTTCATAACTCGAGTTTTTTTCCTCTCTCATAACCCCATTCATATATATATTCAACTGCCATGAGGACATAACACAAGCCTATCTTATATTAACACTGATATTAAGCCACTCAGACGCCCACTTACCCCTTCACAACTCTTGACAGCATTCAACAGCTTACCATCCATACCATACACATGCAAAACCTTCCATAATCTCTCACTGTAGACACTTTTGTATATTTTCTCCATATCCATAAATGACACAAACATCTCACCAACTACAAATTTACCTGCTCGGTCCTCAGGTCCATTTCACTGCCCTGCGTCCAGCTCACACTCTCCCCTCTCATATACCTCTCCACTCAATCCCTCCATCTCATCCTTAGCCTCCCCTTCCCTCTCCCCCCTTCCACCTCACTCACATACACTCTCCTCGTTAGTCTTTCGCTCTCCATCCTCTCCACATGGCCAAACCACCTCAGTGTATTTCTCCTAACGCTTTCTATTACATCCACATCCACACCACAACACTACTTCACTTCCTCATTTGTCAGTCTGTCTCTCCACGTAACTCCACATGCTCATCTCAGATAACTCATTTCCATTGCTTTCACTCTTGACTTGTGTCCTTCCAACAAGGTCCAAGCTTCGCTTGTATACGTTAAAGTTGGTACAGGTACTCCAATACTGTCATGCAGCGACTTTTTTATATTCCATGCTCACTTCCCTGTTTCTTATCACTGCTTTCAAAGAATCAGCAACCTTTCTTCCTTGTTGTACCCTTTCAAGCACTGCACCCTCCACACTTCCATCCTTACTCATCACGATACACAGTTATTTAAATGCATTCACATTGTTCATTTCCTCCTCATCAAGCCTCACTGTACATCCAGTGACTTCATTTCTCTCGAAGACGATAACTTTACTCTTCCCGAAATTCACCTTTAGATTCAGTTTCTTACACACTCTTCCAAACTCATTCACCAAGCCTTACAGTTCCCCTTCGTCTTCACTTAACAATACAATATCATCTGCAAACAACAGAAAAGGCAGTTTCCAAACACCGCCCTCTTTCATTAGGTGCATTTATGCTGTTTGCTGATGATACAGTACTGTTGAGTGAAGATGAATGGGAGTTGCAAGGTTTGGTGAATGAATTTGGGACAGTGCGTAGGAGGAGGAATCTGAAAGTTAATGTAAACAAAAGTAAAGTTATGGTGTTTGAGAGGAATGAAGTCACAGAGTGTGCAGTGAGGTTGGATGGTGAGGAGATGGAGAATGTGAGTGCATTCAAGTACTTGGGTAGTGTGATGAGTAAGGATGGAACTTTGGGGGATGAATGCGTGAAAGGGTACAGCAGGGAAGGAAGGTTGTTGGTACACTGAAAGCAGTGATGAGAAATAGGGAGGTGAGTATGGAAGTTAAGAAGTCACTGCATGATAGTATTGTGATCCCTACCCTGATGTATGGAAGCGAGGCATGGACCTTGCAAGAGGGGAACAAGTCAAGAGTGAGAGCAGTGGGAATGAGTTACTTGAGAGGAGCATGTGGAGTGACGTGGAGGGACAGGTTGACGAATGAAGTGAAGGAACGCTGTGGGGTGAATGTAGATGTGGTTGAGAAGATTAGAAGAAATACAATGAGGTGGTTTGGATATGTGAAGAGAATGGAGAATGAAAGACTGACTAAGAGGGTGTATGTAGGTGAGGTGGAGGGAGGGAGAGGTAGACCGAGGATGAGGTGAAGGGATGGAGTTGAGAGGTATATGAGGGAGGGGGGGGGTGAGTTGGGGGGAAAGTAGTCAAATGGTGGGTGACAGAGCGACTTGGAGGCGTTTTATCTGCGGCCACCCTTTGCGGGATTAGGGCGTCGGGCTATAGATAGATAGATAGAATTAATATACAGATGTCCAGGTGTGGTTGAAGGTGTCACCGGCTGGCATCTGATATTCACATGATCGATGTCCCTCATTCCCCTCTTCCTCCTCCTCTACCCTCATTCCTCCGCATCCTCTTTCCACTCCCTCTTCTTCTCCTCATACTTCTTTAATTCTTCCTCCTCCTTCCCTCCTTCTCCACTTTTTCCTCCCACCTTCTCTTTCCCAATCTCATTCCTAGTTCAGTATACGTATATATATTTTCTTTCCTTTCTTAACCCCAACCCTAATAAAGAAACACAGAATAAAATAGAATATGTAAATAACTAGATAAACAGTGCAGAATATCCAAGCTATAAAAATATACCAATCAAACTATGACCTTCTCCTTCCTCTTCACGTTCATCATGATCATCATCGCTTCTTTATAACGTCCTCTCCGTCTCCTCCTGCTCCTCCTTCCTAATCCCTCTCGTCCTTTCCATTCCTTTTCCTCTTCCTCTTCCCCCCTTTCCCCTTTAACTAAATTCCCCCTTTCCCCAAAAATTATTAATGAAATATTCACCTCTAACTCCTGTTCTTTCATCTTGCTCCACCGTCTCCATCATTTTCCCCTCTTTCCACTTTCACCCGTACTCACCGCAACATCCCCGTCATCACCACGTAGCGATGGTGCCGACATGCCCAGCAGCCCTAACAAACACCTTTAGGACTCCCAAACACAAGGCGTTTTAAGCCTTTACAGGCTTCTGTCCTTTGTCTTTGGGCGTTTCTGTTTCCAACGTCACCACCTAAGTAGCTAAAACATAAACATACACAGTAATTAGCCAAACTTCCGATTCTCCATATTCTTTTTTCGTTCTTCAAATGGTTTGTCTCTAACATAACACAAGTAATGGCTTTTTCCATTGCAGAGAACCTTCAATCTCCAGCAGGTATGGTCCTTAAAAGACGGATTCTTCGCACCTTCCGTAAATTCAGGGACAGAAGTATTGAAGTACATTTTACTTCAATATAGGCAAGGCCCCGCTTACCGTGCACAGGTACTTTAACCAAAAGCCCTCGTTCTTTCCCTTATTTATTTTAATCAAGGCAACTAATAAAAAATCCATTTGACTAAAGAGTATGAAGATGTAGTAGGGATAGCGCAGGGCAAAAAAAAGAAAAAAAAAAGGAAAGAAAAGAAAAAGAAATCACAAGAGACAGATCGAGACAGTATAAGCACATGTAAGCCAATCTCTACATTATACTATCATTTTCTCTCTGCAGTATAAGTACCACTGCGGTGTAGCAGTTATATAAGTGGCGCAGCACTCTAGAGGAAAAGTGCTGTGGATATTATGATATTACTATTCCTTTACCATGCAATATATCAAATATAAAAAGACACGATTTTTCATGTGCTAATGCTGCCTCCACTTACTTCTCTCTCTCTCTCTCTCTCTCTCTCTCTCTCTCTCTCTCTCTCTCTCTCTCTCTCTCTCTCTCTCTCTCTTCAGTGCCGTCACTTCACATTCATACTTTTTTATGGAATATATCTTCATAATACATAAACCTGTATAATAAACTTCGCTATAAATATAATCTTTAGGTACTTACATCATTTGGGAATTAAGTCGCAGTAAATGCAAGCTGGAAGGTGTTGACATAAGAATAATGAGTACCGTAACCATGTTCCTCAACTTCTCCTTCACATCACCTCCTCTCTTCATCCATCGTCATATTCTTACCAATTCTCCTCCTCCTCCACTTCTTCCTCCATCTTCTCTTCCTTCTTTCTCTACCTTTTGTCCTTCATATCCTCTACTACACCTCTACCTATTTCGTTCTCCTTGTCTTCCATTTTCTCCTCCTTCTTTCTCTACCTTTCGTCCTTCATATCCTCTACTACACTTCTACCTCTTCCCTTCTCCTTCTCTTCCATTTTCTTTTCCTTCTTTCTCAATCCTTTCCTGCTTCATATCCCCTCCACTTCTACCTCTTTCCTCCTCCTTCTCTTCCCCCCATTCCCAATCCCAGCCCCATCTTAAGATCACCTCCTCCCAGCACACAATATAAACACAGATATTCATAGTCTTAACAGTTCTCCTCCTCTTCCACTTCTTCCTCCATTTTCTCTTCCTTCTTTCTCAACCCTTTCCTGCTTCATATCCCCTCCACTTCTACCTCTTTCCTCCTCCTTCTCTTCCCCCCTTTCCATTCCCAGCTCCATCTTCACCTTCCCCCAGCACACAATATAAACATAATTCAATAACAGGTAAATAAGTAATGCAGGTACTCACATTTTCCGGGAACCAGGGCGTAACGAAGGGCATCTGGAAGGTGTTGGCGTAGGAGTGGAGCGTATCGAAGCTGTCAGGCTGGACCGACCCGACCATCGCCCACACAGGCCGCGAGAACTGACGGCAGACTGGGGGAGAAAGAGGGAAACTAGAAGTGAGAATCATCATCATCAGTATCTTCATCATGATCATCATCATCAGTATCTTCATCATGATCATCATCATCAGTATAACCATCATTATCATCATCAGTATCACCGTCATCAACATCAGTACCATAATCATAATCATCATTATCATCAGTATCACCATCATCAGCATCATCAGCATCACTATTACCATCACCACCATCATCATCACTAATACCATCACCACCATCACTATCATCATTCATCACCATCATCATAACCTCTTTCCCACTCAAGGATGGGGCGAGATAGTGACCAGAAAGCAAGGAAGGATAAAACAGGAAAAAAAAAAGGTGAAACGTAGAGGCGGTAGAGAGGTCAGAAGACAAAATAATAATAATAATAATAATAATAATAATAATAATAATGAAGATGTCCGAACCCAATGACTAACACGAGACCAAATCTTCATCAGGGCAGGTAAAAGTACTGACCCAACACACACACCTCCTTACCTTACCTCCTATATACCTTCTTCACCTTATCATTTCCTCTCTGGGCCTTGATCTTCTAGGATACATAGGCGGTGTCTTAGCCCCTACTCTTTTGCGATTTATTTTCCATACCACTCCTTAATATTTCCTTGTAAGATCCATTATTTATATCGGTTTAATATCGATATAGCTTGCACCAGTAGCATAACTGGGGATTTTGAGGAATACGTGCTGAAACAATCGCTAAGGAAAACGTGTTACGGGATATCCAAGACCACTTAGGAATGATGCTCTAGTTTCTTTCTTCGTCGAGTGAACAGGAACTTAACTCACCATATTCTGGGTACAGTCTCTCTCTCTCTCTCTCTCTCTCTCTCTCTCTCTCTCTCTCTCTCTCTCTCTCTCAATCAACTAACAAAATGTGTCCAAAGAAGGCCAGTGAGTTAATAAATAAAGGCCAAAGTTATTTCTTTTATTCTTCCCATCTCCCAACGACTTTATTTAGCTTAGTATAACAACCTGACCCGTAGTGGTTGAATATATGACAGCCTTAACACAGCCCTTCAATGTGAGGGGCTGGAGAAGGGCGCCTTCGCGCGGTGGCATAGATACAGCTGGACGGTTCCGTTGACTGATTATACAAATGCTCCTCAACTCCTTCCCTATCCACTGAAAGGGAGTCAGTAGACTGTATGAGAGGGGACACTTCAGCCTGCACTCTATGGGTTCACATTCAAATGAACCCGGAGTTACTACTACTACTACTACAACTACAACTACTACTACTACTACTACTACTTCTACTACAACTACAACTACTACAACTACTACTACTGCAACTACTAATACTACTACTAAAACTACTACTACTACTACTACTACTATTACTACTACTACTACTACTACTACTACTGCTGCTGCTGCTGCTGCCGCTGCTGCTGCTACTACGAGTGCGAGGAGTCTTTCCTGCGATGAATTAAAGCGTCTCGTTGCAGCACGAATGCTCTGATGTCATCCGGATTCCCGTCGGCTGTGGATGCGTCCTTGCACCTCTTCCGAAGCGATTTATTTTGGATATGGCTGGTTAATATCTTTTTTTACATTATTTATGCACAGTACAACGATACTGGAAGGATTTACATAACACAGAAGAGGATAGTAAAGTGAAATAAGCAAAATATATCGCTTAGGAAAAGGTGTTAGGCAGCTTCCCTGGCCAATGACAATACGAGACAAAGAATGGACGATTTCAGCTACCAATCACTATACTTCTTACACGACGATCTCTAGCTACAAGGACGAATAAAATCCTCCGTTGGTAGCAGGAATAAAACGTGAAATTTCAGTCGTCCTTTGCGGTATATTTATGAAGATTTTAATGCAGGCTACAGTTAATCCTGTCTCTCTATCTATCATTTGCCAGACGCCTTAATCCCATACGGGGTGGCCACAAACAAATCGCCTCCACGTCGCCCTGTCCCCCGCCATTTCACTGCCCTGCTTCCAGCTCACACATCCCTCCCTCACATATACCTCTCCACTCCATCCTCCCATCTCATCCTTGGCCTCCCTCTCCCTCTCTTTCCCTCCACCTCACTTACATACACTCTCCTCGTCAGTTACTCCACTCAGTAAAAATTCCATCCTACCCAAATATAATCGTTAAGAGGGAGAAGATACAGTATAAAGCGGAAAGGACGTCCGGTTATTTCTCGCCAAGTCCAGTCAGTTTTATGCAGCCTTAAAGAGGTCTGTTATGCTGTAGTGATGAATGGAGGATATATTTAACCCAATCATTTTCTGAACTCTATCCTACTCTGAAAGTAATTGAGAGACAGTATGAGTAGAAAGCAACATCCCTTTTTCCCTCCTCGTCATTCTTTCTGCCTCTCTTTGTCCACTTCTTTCCTGCTCTCTCTCTCTCTCCTTCCCATCCATTAATTCGGCTAATCCTCACCCTAGGCTCTGACACCCTTCATCAACCCTCGCTTATCTCTCTTGTCCCCCTTCCCCCCACCTCTCTCTCTCTCTCTCTCTCTCTCTCTCTCTCTCTTTCATCTCCATCTTACCTCCCCTTTACCTTCCCTTTGCTCACTTCCATCCTCCCTTCACTTCCCCTCTGCTCTCCCTCTCCTCCCCTCCCTTCTCCCCTCTGCCTCCTCTCCTATCACAGCATAATTCACTTATTTTGGGGGTATCCTTAACCACTTCTCAAAAAAATAAAAAAATAAAAAAAAGGGGGGGGGCCTAAAGAAAACTGTCTGGTGGTAGCAAGGGAAAATGGTCCACATTATTGAACGAGTTAAAGGTAGTTATGTCTAATTACGGAATTCCTGCCTGAACTTTGATAATTCTTTTGTATAGTTATTTTATTATGCCGTTCAGCACTTGGTGTAATGCTGCCTATTTCCTTCACCTTTGTCATTCTTTTTCTCTGTCTGCCCTCCTCTCTTCGTATTTCTCCCATCTTTCCTATCACTTTTTACAACTTTTCTCTCCTTTTCAGGTGGCTTTACGTTGAGTGACAGGCCTAATGGTTTCCCGTAGGCCAGGAGACCATTTACAACGCTGGGTGGTAATCATATAACCAGTCTATCTGATTCAAAAGCACACATGAGAATTTTAAAGTGTAACAGGCAGGATGAATCGTTAAAGAAGGAGCGTTACGACAGTCCTCAAGGCAGCGAGAATACTCCCCCCCAATGGCTGGAGAGAGAGAGAGAGAGAGAGAGAGGACGCTGGCTGGCCACTCCATGGATTGTCAAGTGAGGGGAGCTATTCTGGGGTGACGAGGGAGATGACTTGGGGTGAGACGAGGGGAGATAAATAGGGGTGAGGGATGATTTACTGGGTGGTGAGGTGTGAAATGGGGAACAGGGGAGATTAAAATGGGTGAGGGGTGATTTATTGGGTGGTAGGGCGTGAAATGGGGTGAGAGTATGGGAGAAGAAGTGAAATTCTGTTGGGGTAAGGGGAGTGTGTAGGTGTAAGAGGAGGGGAGAAAAAGGGGAGGAAGAGGTAGAAGTAAGCAAATAGGTAGAGGTGAAAAGAGAGGAGGGGGGTGCAGGGGTGAGAGTAGGGGAGAAAGGGGGGAGGAAGGGGTAGTAGAGAGAATATGGGTAGGGGTGAAGTAGGGGGAAGGGCAAGTGGAAAGTAAGACAGGGGGAAAAATGGGGAGAAATGAGACAAGGCAGAGGTGTGGGGAAGGGAAGAAAAATGAAGTGAGGGCTTATGGGTCGGGGAATGACGGGAGGGGTAATGGGTAGGGGAATGAAGGAAGGGGTAATGGGTAGGGGAATGAAGGGAGGGGTAATGGGTAGGGAAATGAAGGGAGGGGTCATGGGTAGGGGAATGAAGGGAGGGGTCATGGGTAGGGGAATAACTAGTAAGGTAATGAGTAGGGGAATGATGGGAGGGATAATGGGCAGGGGAATGACTGGTGGGGTAATGGGTAGGAGAATGAAGGGAGGGGTAATGGGCAGGGGAAGGACTGGTGGAAATGGGTAGAACAATGATTGGTGGGGTAATGGGTAGGGGAATAATGAGGGGTAATGAGTATGGGAAAGTGAAGGTGAGGGACTGGCCTTGGGAAAGGGAAGTAAGAGGAAGTAAGAAGGCTTGAAATGAAGGGTTTAAGTGAAGGTGGAAATGTAAGAGGTAAAGAGAGTGAAAAAGGAGATAATTGAGTTAATGGAGGTAGTTCTGGTGAGGTGGCTGGAGTCAGGGGGTGGGATGGCTGAGATAAGATAAGGGGTATTGGAACGACGTGAGGTGAGGCTGTCTGGCCCTCAGTTGACGACAGAATGCTTACCTAAATCATTTTCACTACCGAAAGAGGATTTCTGTCACAGCTTACAAGTGGCCAGTCCCCGTCCATAAAAAGCTGGAATCCTTACAAGACGAAATATGAACTTTTATTCCTTCTATTACTAAACGACTTTATTCACCGTCATAGTAAAGAGGTTAACTTTATTTTAAACATTTAATTAAAGCCTATTTCAGGTAAGGCAAGTCAAATATATCGCGTATCGAACCTGGGCTGAAAAAGAAAGAAAAAAAGTCAGTGAGTTTCGTTTTCTCTAATTTCATCTCCCTGTCCTGACATTTATATATTTTTAAACTAATGATGACTGAATTCTACCCATGTTTCGAGAATTACATTACAAATACGTGTGGTTTTGGGCATGACACTAGAATTATTAGATGGCAGAATTTTAAAAAACGTATTGGTATTTTTTTATCTATCTGACCGTAGACTTTTTCGAGTTCATCTTCATTTTTTCCAATTCATTCGACTTTGGACATAGGTCAGGCAGCCCGTTTCTTAGTTCCAGTTATCCACCTACGACACACCAATCAAGGGCTGGTCCTCTGCAGAATTATAGTTTGTGTGTGTGTGTGTGTGTGTGTGTGTGTGTGTGTGTGTGTGTGTGTGTGTGTGTGTGTGTGTGTGTGTGTGTGTGTGTGTGTGTGTGTGTATGTGTGCGTGCGTGCGTGCATGCGTGTATTTTTTCCCACGCGACACTAGGCAGATTAAGTAACCCGTTTCAAAGGTCCAGTCACCCACCTCCGACAGATCAACAAAATGCTGGTTCCCTGCAGCTCTCACTCGTCATCCTGGCACTTGGGCACTAACACCTACTGTCTCTTGTGTTATACGCCATGGATACCACGTTCCAAGCTGGTATTTCGGTATCAGTGGTGGTGTCTTCATGGGTCGTACTCTAAGCGGCAACAAAGATTTCGTAAACACTCTTCCTTAGCTATTTGTTCCCCATATTACGTCTCTTTATCCTCTTACATGTTATTGATGTAAACGATGTCGAAATTAAAACTAGGTATACAAATAAATTTTAAGGTGCAAAAGAAGCCACCAAGACAGAGATGCTACGAAGCCTCCTATGGCACACACGACAAGGCCCTAAGGCAGGTCGGTGGGCTGATATGAAGGACCAGTTAACAAGACGGTATCCAGTTTCAATCCACCACCCACGACACTGACTCCTTCACTCCCAGGACGTATTATTATTATTATTATTATTATTATTATTATTATTATTGCTTTACTCTTGGTCTTACTGAACGATTTGATTCACATAGAGAGTGCCCTCTTAGCAGTGAAGTGGGTAATGAAGGATACATATAAAACCAGCACTAGTCTCAAACTTTCTCCTGCGTTGAAGAAAATTGTCTGGAAACAGCTTCAAAACATGGAAACAACGTCCTTGGTCTGAAGGTGTTAATATAATTGATCGCAATAAAACAGGGTGTTAGAAAAGTTACTGTGCATTAGAAGATACCGTAACGAACATATTCCACAGTGCCACATCCCCAATTGCCACACCTCATAGCGGAAACATCTTGCACTGCCTCATCGCACACTGTCACATCTCACACTGCCACACCTCACACTGTCACATTCCATACTGCCACATCACACACTGCCACACCTTACACTGCCACATCTCTTACGGGTCCACAATATACATTTCTCACACTGCCACATCTCATATTGCCATATCATACACTGCTATACCTCATTCTTTCACATTTCATACTGCAGCACCTCACACTGCTACACCTTATACATATTGTTATCTCTCACACTGACATACTTCACACTACCACACTTCATACTTCTACACATCATACCGGCACATCGGACACCGCCACACTTCATATTTCGGTATTTTTTACTACACCTTACACTACCACACCACACACAGCCACATTTCCCAATACCACACTATACATCACCAAATCTCACAATGTCACATCACACACTGCCAAATCTCAAACAACCATACCACACACGATCAAATCCCTCAACTCACACTACCACATCATACTACCAGGTCTCACACTGGCACGCTTCGCACGGTCTCACCATACACAAACACGTACACCAGACACTGCCACATCTCACCACCACATTTCACAATACTACTCTTTAACTACATACACCTGCATTACACTCCACTACACTCTTCCTATTCAAGCTTTTGTCTAGTGTTATTTATGCAAACTCAGACAACATTAATACGACATATTTTCAACTATGAAGAATTTATTATTGTGTAGTGTGTGAAATATATGGTCATGGAAGATATACTACAGAGTCTCCTAACGTGTGTGTGTGTGTGTGTGTGTGTGTGTGTGTGTGTGTGTGTGTGTGTGTGTGTGTGTGTGTGTTTACGCTAAATCAAATCATCTGGCAGTCAGCACGAGCAAATGGCGACAACGAGACTGTAATGAAGAGCTTAACTATATTCCCATGTGTAGCAGTAATATATTTTGTTTGTTTTTTTACTTGATTTGCCATTTCATATACCATAAGCGAAGGATAATTTTGCTCTGATTTATTGTAAAAACAATAACAACTGCAGGAGCAAATGCAACACAGTTTTCTATGTTCCTTCATGTAAGGTTAATCTGCATTATAACTTTTTGGCTCCTATGACTCATTCCCAGGTAAATAAAATCGCCTGACGTTAACTGGAAGAGAAGACTTTGGTAATGAGCATATTTTTTCTGATGCCGCGGGCAATCTGTGTTCCTATATATCAGTGTGAATACGGGAGGACCACTGGACTATTGTGGTATTACAGACAACAGTATAAAGCAGCTTAGGACTTACTTCTGCTTCCTCATGCAAGAATAACTAGTACATCAGTTTTTAACACTCGTGGTCGGGACACCTGTACATAGTGTTCTATTCCAGCTGAAGTCAGGCGATAATATTCAATAGAAAACGCGTCACAAGAGCCTGAGAGTGTTCATGTTTTCACCGGTATCATTCTCACGGTACTGTATTTCACCCAACGCCAGACGATTTTATTCAGGTGAAAGATCGTCACAGGAGGCTGAGAATCACTGCTCTGCAATATATCTCAGGGTTAATGTTTGAGCTGTACTTTTTTTTTTCAAGTAAATAAAACACCAACAACTAAGTAAACACTATACTGTACTCATGGGGGTGTATTTGTAATTGTACGTGCAAGGAAAATCTGTATTGTAAAATCTGAGTATTGCAGGAGTATCACTTGATTTGCAAATACTGGGAGGCCAGTAAATTGCGCCAATATATATATATATATATATATATATATATATATATATATATATATATATATATATATATATATATATATATATATATATATATACAGGTATATATATATATACAGTATATATATATATATATATATATATATATATATATATATATATATATATTTTTTTTTTTTTTTTTTTTTTCACAGAAACTCATCTGGCGGTACCTCGTGTGCTGCGGGAACGGGTGAGTATGTTGGTGTGGGCGTGAGTGTGGCAGTAGGAGCTGGAAATCAACACAGCTGGAAATCAATAGATGATGCAGGAAAGATACTGATAGCATTGACCTGGCCGACCATGCAACGCGCAAGAAATCGCGCGGCCGAGTGGTGGAGAAGCGCTACACATATACCACCCTGTATAGGATATATAAGGGAAGTGATCAGCATTTCCATACCCAAGCATAATTTGTATTGCGTTATATCACTGCTGAATACTGAAGGAATATTGTTTGGCCTACCATACGAGAGGCTAGGAGCGGGAAACGTGTACAGCTCTTGTAACGAGACAGCAGCCTTAGCCAATTAGCCAAAGGGGACTCAGTCATTGTCAGGCCGGGGACTAACTCACTCTTCTTACGTCAACTGCTGCTCTTGACTTCAATGGCTTGTTAGGGAGAAAGGAATAAGAGCTAAGCACCTTGCACTAGTCAGTTTTTTTGCAGGGTGGATACGCTTCTCTCTCTCTCTCTCTCTCTCTCTCTCTCTCTCTCTCTCTCTCTCTCTCTCTCTCTCTCTCCAATGGCTTGTAAGAGAGAAGAATGACAACTTCACACTTCTGCATCAGTCAACTTCCATCCCAAGTAAACCTCTTGCCACTTCTGTGTCAGTTACTTCTCTCATAATCCTGAACCCTGAAATATTTTCCTCCTGTCCATTATGTTCCCTCAGTCTTCGTTTCTGCCAATTTTATTTCTGCTATGTTTCTCTGTAATCTTTCTTTCTTCCATACTTTTAAATCTGCTACTTTTCTTTCATACTCCTGAACCCTTTTATCTTTTTCCTCTCGTTTACTATGATAAAGGAGTCTCCTTCTCTGTCATTTTCATCTTTGCTATTTCCATCTCTGCTGTTTCAAGTCTGATTCTCTCTTCTTACCACTTCTGCTTCTATTACCAAAGTATCACAAACACCACAGTACCTCCACCTATCTATCTATCTGCCTATCCATCTATAAGTACTTTTGGATTAACACTCTAAAGGGCAGGGTCTTCCTCTGAGCTGAAAGAAATCATCCCGTCCGTAGCCAGAATGTAAAACTTATGAAATGCCCTTCCCCTTAAAAATGATTCCCACTGTCTCTACACTCCCAACACTGAGCCAGCATCTTAGACTGCAGACACTAAAATTTATTAATTTATAATAGTGTTCCCCTGAAGTGCTTAACCCGACACAGCCAACGAGAGCGAGATGATGTGCGTCTGGCATTTTCTTTTGTTCCCCCGTGTTAGTCAATTATAATCTCCATCATATATTAATTACTATATGATGGAGAGGCACGATTTTTATAGATCTTCTATCAAAAGCGTTTTCATAACATGGAAATTACATACTAAATCACACACACACACACACACACACATACGAAAAATAACCATGGCAATGTTCGAGCATTCGCCGGAAAATTCTTACAAGGAAATTATTCAGTCTCCTGGTGATGGACATGGCGGTAGTGGCGACAATTTAGTCCGAGCAAAAATGGTTCCAGCAGTCACATTCACGCCTCCCATGTTCCGTTGGTAATTGTGTTTCTTATATTTCAGTGACGGGCGTGATTCACTTGGCCACAGTTAACACTCTCAGGCTCGTAGAACGCTGTCTTACTGAATACATTTTCACAACGTAAACAGAACTAAAATACCAGCGCAAGAGTACAAAATATACAGAAGAAGCAGTATAAAAGACAACAGTAAAGACACACACACACACACACACACACACACACACACACACACACACACACACACACACACACACACAGTCCACAGGAATGGGGGGAAGATAGATTAAATTGGGGAGGGGGGTAAGGGGAAAAGAGGGGACAAGAGGGAAGAAGGAGATAGTCTTGGTGGATGAGGGGAAGGTAGACTACGAATGGGAGGGGATAAGGGTGAAAGTGTGGGTGAAGGGGGAGAGGAAGGCGTCAAAAGGCAGCGAGGATGGGGGAGAGGGGACGAGCAGCTTTTAAAGGTGAGAGGTACCAGAGAGGGGAGGGTAGACTAAGGAAAGAGGTGTGGTAAGGGAAGCAGATGGGGAGAGGCTAAAGGATGGAAGGAAGGAGTCAGGGAAGGGAATTAGGAAAAGGGGGGAGGAGGGAGTTAGAATGCTGGACCAGGTGGTGAGGGGGAGGGGACAGAATCTGCATACAGCTCTTGTCTCTATGTAAATATGTATCAGGCAATTATAGGCCTCGAAACATATATAAAAAGAGGCAAAGCACGAGTCAATGCACTATGTGTGTGTGTGTGTGTGTGTGTGTGTGTGTGTGTGTGTGTGTGTGTGTGTGTGTGTGTGTGTGTGTGTGTGTGTGTGTGTGTGTGTGTGTGTGTGTGTGTGTGTGTGTGTGTGTGTGTGTGTGTGTGTGTGTCGTACAGTCTTGAAAACACCCTGACTTTTACCCCAGACCTTATATTACTATGAATTTGGCTTAAGTGGCCATCTTCGTTCCCTCATATTTTCGTCCTCGATTTTTCTTCTCAGAAAAATCCATTTACTTCTCTGCTAATGAACTGATTTTTCTTTCTCCAAATTTTTGGAGATCTCAGAGGGACAAAACACCTCGCTTATTGACATATTTACTTATTTATTTATTCTTGCTTTAATAGCCTCGTCTTCCACGTATATATCCGAAAACGCCACGACATTTACATGGCCAAGACTTTTAGAAAAAATATACAGACCATATGTGTTTCGATTCTGTTTACTTGCAAAATATTAATACGTCGATTTTTTCGCCTGTTATTAGGCCTTTTCTTTTACCCATACATTTCTACTAACTCCTGGACACTTTTTTTCTTGAATTAAGCTTTTAGATTAAAGGTACATGTTGTATGTATTTGGATCGTTTGTCAAACTGACTTTTTTTTCCCCTTCATATTTTCGTAATGCCTCGATTTATTTTTTTTCCCACCCGTAAAATCCCCGAACATTTCCGCTAACGCCACGATCTTTTCCTGGTCCAGACTTTTACAGAACCCGAAGAGAAAATCAAGAGCAAATCCGCAGCGCCTCTCGTGGATGGCCGGTGGTGGTGGGCATTTTCAGGGATGACGCCCGACGTGTCTGCCGATAACACCGAGGGCGATGGCTTTCACTCAGGGGAAAATTCAGGAAGGAAAGAGAGGATCAGCGGCGCCGGCCTTGAGAAGCCAAAACGGGCAGGGAGGCGGGGAGAAAGGATGGAGAAAATAGCTGTTTGTTCAGGCTTGGTCTTACTTCAGTTTTGTCTGGAAAAGGGATATATCGAAAGCTTAAACTCCTAAAAATTGTAAGGATCATATCGGTAACAAAAATACTTTAAAATATATATGTATAAAAACGGAACATAAGTATTATATTGTTGATTAGCAAAGAGAGGAAGACTGAGGAAAACCCTGTGTGTGTCTCGCCTCAGTAATGTACCTCCAGCGGAATGACAAAAAAAAAAAAAAATAACTACACACTGCACTAAACATCTGTTATACTGCTGACCGCCAGGAAGAGAATCTGGAAAATGCTGTGTGGTTTAGCGCAGGCTTCGCTCAGTCTTACACAGTAAACAAAAGACGTACCAGGAAAGTCAGCACCATATCTTTAACAGGTCAAACAAAACAAGGGCGGCTGGCAGGGACAGAAGAAAAAGAATGTATTTAGCATTGGCTTGCATCAGTCTTTTAATTAAAAAAAAAAAGAAAGAAAGAAAGAAAGAAGGGACGAAACCCAAAGCTACAACGCACTAACAACGTTTTGGTGGTACGCTGTGGAGACCATCATCCACTCACTTGACTAAGTGACAAGCCTAAAGGCTTCCTGTAACCCAGGAAACCATTTACAACGCTGGGCGGAAACCATACAACAGAGTGATGTGCAACCTACTATGGTGCGACGTCGATGCACGAACCAAAGCTCCACACTTTTCCCAGCTGCTCGCTGTGGCGAAGCGCTGTCCACCGCAAGAGAACACCGGTTCACTGCACAGGATGGCCCTGCAAGGGCGGCTGCTTGCCTCCGGTTGATAAGTCAGCTCTGCTAAACAGAACGGGGTTGCTCTACTATTACTACTACTAACAACGTAAACATACTTAACAAAATCGCCACCTAAACTATGCTAGTATTTTCACGGCAGGCAGAGAGAGAGGGTGGGAAAAGCTGTGTGTTGTGACGTAGATTTACCTCAGTACTGTATTGAGAACGTAAAAATAATATCAAAGTAATAAGAAAATATCGTTAAACCAATACTGAACACAAACAGCAGCAAAAATGTATCGGCAAGCATTATCATGTTAACTGACAGGCAGGGGCAGGGGACGGAAAAACCTCCATGTTTTGTCCTAACCTTCCTTCAGTTGTCTCAAGTTTATACCGAAAACATAAACATGAAACCCGAAACTGCAGACCCGAGTAATGTAAGCTTAAAATAATAAACAAAAAAACACAACAAATGTTCCTAAGTAAGGTGTTATAATGTTGACTGACCGATAGAGAGAGAGAGAGAGAGAGAGAGAGAGAGAGAGAGAGAAATATATAGGCAGAAGAGATAAGAGTGGATGATTTTCGAGAGGAGGCTAAACAAAATCTGGAATATTTTTTCACCCACTATACATAATGTTATATTTACTGACCATATGCTGCCCATCCCTGCCTGACCTTCTTCACCCACACCGTTTATCAGTTTTAGACACGTATTCTCGTCGTGTAGGTAGGCTCCCTAACACCTCTTCCTTAGCGATTTATTTTTAGATAAGGGTGGTTGATATCCTTTTGTACGTTATGTAAGCAGAGTATGGCGATATAGGAAGGATTTTTGTAAATAAGAATAGGTTACCAAGGTATAATAAGCAAAACAAATCGCATAGAAAGGGTGTTCGGGAACTTCCTTAACCGACGAGAGTACGGGCCATAGTGACTTGTACTGAACGGGAAATTATAACACTGTGGTTCCCGTGACTCAGGTAAACAGAATCAAAAGATATTACCTGGAAGAGGCCAGACTGTGTGTGTGTGTGTGTGTGTGTGTGTGTGTGTGTGTGTGTGTGTGTGTGTGTGTGTGTGTGTGTGTTTATGCATATACATACATACTTATACATACATACATACATACATACAGGCATACTGCATACATACATACATTCATACACACATACATACATACAATACATAAATACGCAAGACATTCATACATAGACAGATATATACAGAACATACATACATACACATACACACATACATTCATACATCCTTAAGATATATAGATAAATATATGGATCACTCGTCGTCAATGAAATTTCTAGTAGGACAGAGAAATATTTGATCAAGAGGACTAAACACAACTGATGACGGGGCATAAGAGAAGAGAAAGGAGGTGTCACGAGTCGGCTCGTGACATTGGCTTTGGTGGGAAGCCGCGAACTCTAGTGGAATCCCAGTGTTTATCGTTCAGTTTAACCGCTACGTATTCACCCGGTCGGGAGTGTTTTCAGAACAATTTTTCACTGTGTCATAAATGATCGTCCTTGTGCGAGATATTAGCACTTCCGCTGAGCAATTTATTATGGGCATGTTTCGCTCATTCTAGCCGTTAGCAATGCAGCTGGACACTCGCCCCTTTTTACGATTTGAAGTCAGTCAAGGTTTGAGCGCCGTGAAAGCAGGTTGAGCCCAGAGCGTAGCAGTGCCGTCGTTGTCCAGTTCCTGAATTTACACCTAGTGTGATTGGCGAGAGACTCAGTGTGTGGCAGTGTCCTTCCTACGACGTAGTTCCCACCGCCGCCGTATTCCCACCTAGTGTGATTGGCGAGATACTTAGCGTATGCAATGTCCTTCCAGTAACGACGCCCTGTCATCCACTTTGTCCACTTTTCTGACCAGTATTTTCTTTTAGTTTTTTCCTAGGTTTAAGAGTTTAGCTTTTGAGTGAGCGAGTGAGTGCGATCTCCTTATTTTGAATTCATTTTGAAATGTAACGTAAATTCATTTCTTTGTAATCAATAAATTTAACAGTTCTTTTTCTCGAGCTTAATGTAATGTAAACTCGTGTTTTATTTTCCATATTAAGCTTATTTCACTTATAGCTCCTAGTTTGCATAAACGCTTTGCTATTCATAACTGGTACTTACGCCAGTCCTTTTGTATTAAGCTTAAAATCCGTTGTGCCATCTAGGAGTTAATGCACCAGCAAGAATCTGTTATCATTAATAGCATTAGTTATTGATTGTCAAGGGCGAAGTCACTTTCTCCAGAGGCTAACAGTACTAACAAACAGCAATTGTGAGGAATTAGTCTCTGCTGTGTACTGTTGAGAAAGTTTATAAATTCTCGTCCTTAAAGAATCGGCGAAGCAAGCCGGCATAAAGTAATCATTGCTTGATTTTCATAGGACAATTCATTGTCCCTGCTCTCAGTATTACTGAATAAATATCCTTTAATATTGCATACTCCTTTAAAAACCCCGTGACAGGAGGGTAAGAGGAACGTAAGGGAGGAAGAGGAAGATAAGAAGAGAGTAAGGAAGGGAGAGAAGGTAAGATGAACGTAAGGATGGGAATGAAGGTAAGAGGAACGTGAAGAAGGGCGAGGAAACTAGAAGAGTACGGAAGGGAGAGAAGGTAAGAGGAACGTAAGGAAGAGAGAGGTCGGTAAGCGGTCAGTAAAGATGGGTGATAAGGTAAGGGGAACGTAACGATGGATGACGAAGTAAGAGGAACGTGAAGAAGGGAGAGGAAGGTAAGAGGAGAGTACGGAAAGGTGTGATGGTAAGAGGAACGTAAGAATGGGAGAGGAAGGTAAGAGATCACTAAGGATGGGTGGAAAGGTAAGTGAAACATGTGGAGGGGAAGGAAAATAAGAAAAACGTGAGGACGGAAGGGAAGGGAAGAGGAACGCGAGGCAGGGAGGGAAGGTAAGAGGAACATAAGGACGGGAGAGGAAAGTAAGAAGAGAGTATGGAAGGGAGACGAGGTAAGGGGAACGTAAAGATGGGAAAGAAGGTAAGAGGGAAGTAAGGAACATAGCCAGAGGTAAGATGAACGTGAGGTACGTACAGGGAGGTAAGAGGACACCCAGAGGAAGGTATGAAAACGTGGAGAGAGCAAAGATAAGAGCTGCGTACGAGGGTAAGAAGGAATGAGGAAGGTAGAGGAGGGTAAGGGGAACGTAAAAGGAACGGAGAGGAAAATAAACGGGACGTAGAGAGAGATAAGAGGAAAGTAAGCGGAACGTAGAGAAAGGTTAAAGGAAGATGCGAGGAGGATAAGAGGAACGTAAGAGGAATGTCGAGGAGGGTAAGAAGAATGTGAACAGAGGAATGCGAGGGAAAGAACAAAGGCTTGCAGGGAATAGCCAACAATAGGGAGGAAGGGAGACAATGAGTGTGTGTGATGCTTTGATCTAACTGTCTTTGTAGAGAGTTGAGGAACTGATGTGTTTTGTGTGATGGTATTTGGGGAAGGGGTTTTTGGTGGGCGAAAAGTGGGTCCCTGAAATGTTACTTAAAAATGCTTCTGATTCCAATTTAATCTCATTTTGGAAGTGGGTACAGGTTGTTGACGATGATGATGATGATGGTGATGATAAACCACACACACACACACACACACACACACACACACACACACACACACACACGAGAGAGAGAGAGAGAGAGAGAGCACCCCTGTAAGCTTCCCTCACAGGCATCCTCACTAATGAACCCTTGCCTAGATAAAAGACTGGCAAGAGTAACGAGGGATATTATTACTGTATTAGCCAATGATAAAAATACAGATCATTGGTAATTAACGCAAAGATAACGAGCCACTGGTGTATATTAAATCTTTTACTGGATTACGTGATTCATTAGTTTGTTTCTCACACCCTGCAGCAAATTCATTCATTTTAGGAAAGCATCATCACAAAGTTCAAAATTATCTTGGACAAAACTGAATCGTGTGGCGGTGTCAAGAACGTAATTCATAAATTGTCCAAACTGAAAATTTTACCTATCCACTGGTCTGATGTCTAATTTATGTTATTCTAGTTGCATCAAGGTGATTATATTGTTTAAAAATAAAAAAAAAATAAAATTGCAGGGATTATATAAATACTGTTACATACATACATACATACAGACAGACAGACAGACAGACATACAGAACATACCTAATCTCATTCACCTCTCCACAACCATGATGCTCCCATAAGCTTAATTAAATAGTGTGGGAATTGAAAGAATGCACCACAATAAGATGTCGCCGTACTGAAAGAGTTAAACCTTGAGCGTGAAGTAACAAAACTGATTATGAGTCAATATGACAACGTCGTGAATTATTTAACTAGAGACATTATACTCGCACGTGAGATAGTTGTGGGGAGATATAGTTTTAAAAATGTCAGCATACTTTTCCCGAGTTTCAGCGAGTAATTCAATGACAGGATGTGAGTTTTAAACCTGCTTCTGTCAGTACTGGCAATATCACGGCTGAAGATGGAAGGATAAAGGAGAAATAGAAGCAGAGTAGAAAGTGAAAAACGTCCAGACGAAAATGAGCTGGTGCAACAGCAGCCGAATAAGACCACAAAGAGTTTGTAGTATCATGTGTCTGCCGTCTCTCCCTAAGCCTCCCCACTACAACAAAGAGTAGGGAATCAGGGGGGGTTTACAAGCTTGATTCCAGTTCTTTTTATATAGTGTGTTAGAAGTGTATACTGTGTATGACTAAGACATATACCACACTTCACACTCCCACACTGCACACTATTGCACACTTATCTGTCACACTAAATGCTACCATAACATACACTTATAGACGACATACTACCACATCCCATACTCACATCACACACGATTGCACTACACACTACATATCTCTCTGCCACATTACACACTGTCGCACCTAAAACACACACATTGTCAAATTACAAACTGCCACACCATACACTCCCTCAATACACACTACCACATTTCACACTCCAACACAACACATTACCACATACGTCTTCTTACCACACCAGACATTATCACACCTTACACTCACAACACACGGTATCATACCTCACACAATCACACTGCACGCACACACACACACACACACACACACACACACACACACACACACACACACACACACTCAAACTACACACTACCTTACCATACACATCCATACCACACAATACCTCTCACTCTGCTACACTACACACTGCCACACCACACACTACCACACTTTTCTTTGCCACATCACACCCTTCACTCCCTCTACCTTATCAAACACCACCACATCAGGCAATCCCACACAATGCACTACTAAACATCACACTCCCAACCACACACCACCACACCTCACACTAACACGCTGCATTTTATCACACACCTGTCCATCACACTGCACACCATGACACCTCACATTTACACACACTGCCAAGCTACACACTAAAACACAAAATACACCAACACCACACACTGCCACTTAATACACTCCCACACTGCATATTATCACACAACTCTCCATCCCACACCAAACACACTACACATTATCACACCGCAAACTTCCACACACTACCACACTACACACTCCCACACCACACTTCAAATACACCCTTCCATTACACCTCACTCTTCCTTTCCTCCCAGCACTTACAGTTATGGAATTACTTGCATCCTATACACATTGTTATTGCTATAAGCATTTGATTACAGAAAAATTAAGTCTTTCCTAATTCTTGCTCATCTTAAATCTCCTTACTGACAGAGATGTTTTTAATAACTTGTACATGATGCCTTTCTTGCCAGTATTTAAAGGAAGATTAATTGTTCAATAAAACTGCATCGGGGCGGCAAACAACAGGATCTTATAACAAGACTCGATTTTTCGTCACAAGTAAACAGAAACGATCAAGGTGTTTAAATGGCCATTTAGCGACTGAAAGTGAATGGGAAATAATTGCGTTTTACCTCAGCATGCCTGAAATACGAAGCAAGCTGTAATTTTCCTGAAGTAGATACCATGTGCTGGAACTGAAGCTTTTAAGTTAAGACAACTGATAAACTCTTTAGTTGTTCACCTTTGACTGTGGGATTTGCTGAGTGTTGTAGATTTTTCATGATATCATTTGTCCATTCATCATCATCATTATGACTATCATCTTCATCATCACCATTAAGACAGAGAGAGAGAGAGAGAGAGAGAGAGAGAGAGAAGCTGGCAACATGAAGAAAAGGTTTTTTTTTTAATTCCCCCAAAGGACTGACTTCAATTACCTTGGCTGTTTTGGTGACAGACGCTGAGTCATTAAATTCAGGTCAACTGAATAGCCTGAAGACTGACAAAAAAACTGGAGACAGCAAAGGGAAAATCAGGACAAGGAAAAAACATAAATAAGCAAGGAGGAAACATGAAAGCGTGCGCGCAAGCGCACGCACGCACGCGCACGCACACGCACGCACGCGCACGCACACACACACACACACACACACACACACACACACACACACACACACACACACACACAGGCGAAAGTTATGGCACAACGTTTTCTGTACCTAATTTTCGTTATCCACACACACACACACACACACACACACACACACACACACACACGCACACACACACACACACACACACACGCGCAAAGGCGAAAGTTATGGCACAACTTTTTCTGTACCTAAGCGTCCATTAAATTTTCGTTATCCACACACACACACACACACACACACACAAATATAGCGCTCGTTTTCACCCACAACTCTCGTGCTTGAATCTTTTTTTTTTTTTAATAGCATTCCTGGTACGTTTAGACAATTTTATTCAAGGGTGAAATTCTCAAGCATATTTATGATCGATTCCCTGACGTGGCTAAGATAAATTTCTACAGGAAAAGCTAGACAAGAGAAGATTTAGCACTCGCTGCCCTGTTTTTCCTGCAGTAAGACAGTCATAACCTGCTGTAATCATCGTCTCGTAACAAAGATATATTTATGATGCCGGAACAGGTGACAGAGGAGGATTCGACAGCCTCCTTGTCGTTCCTGCAAATCAATACCAGAGTTACGACAGGGAACTGATCGTAAGTGCGTTTGTGTATCCCGGTTCAGTTTGGATGCCCCCTCCCCTCCAATGCAGGGGTCAATGAATGCAGCACCAAACTCCTTCAGCTCCCAAAGCCTCTCATGAAACCCTGTGGAGGTTGAAAGAATATAGTGAAATATATACGTCACTGGATGGAAGGGGTTGGTCTCTCTGGACGGTATTCTCGTACAGTTAGGAAGCTTACTAACACCTCCTCCTTGTCGGTTTCTTTCTGTATCTGCTCCGTTACGATATTCTTGTGTGTTATTCATGCAACCTATGCCGACACTGAAAGGGTATAAGAAGCATAAGTTTGGAAAAAAAAAATCGGTGAGGAATAGGTATCAGGAAGCCTCCTTACCCGAAAAAAAAAAACAGGCCTACATCCTAACCCCGTTACATTCAAGCATCCCTTTCCTATACTACGCTCATTCTTTTAGTCTCTTCAATACGGCCACGTACTTTCTATATTCTCTTTCCTCTCTCCAGACGATTTTGTTCTACTTTAGCACGGTACTCTTGTGTTCTCTGAGCTGAATACAATCGTATGGATATAGCAAGAATACACTTTTAAAAGAACAATCGATTGGACGAGATAAACATTAACTCCCGACACACAAATTACAGCTTCTACTTACATAAGTATTTCTAACAGCACGGGCCAATCTAAGATAATAAATTCTGAAGGGATAAAGCAGTAACAGCTGGGTGTACAAACCATCCCCTCATTCGATGTAATTTTTTTTCATGTGTCCGACACCTGGCAAAGGCTTCACAGCACGTTACCACGGCCCAGTAGTCCTCCTACGTCCATCTAGGGCTGTCCCATACAGGACTGGTGTATTGGTATTAGCGGGGGTATTTTCATGACATGTCTGCGGGTCATTTAGTAGATCAGTAAAGTCTACTTTAATGAAATTCAAATCTTTAAACTGTTCCCTGTCCTAGCCGGGATTCGAACCTGGGTCCAATAGGACTGCAGGCCAACTCTCTACTGATTCGGCTCTACACTGAGCTGTACGCCACATGGTTCACTTTAATCAAAGAAACGATTTACTAAGCTGGCTGGTAATCATATCACTAATGGACGCTCGGTGGTCTAGTGGGTTAAGGCGTTCCAACCCAATAGGACCCACAAGGGTATAATCTGAGGGTTGGTTGTGGCTTACTGCTCACATAATGCCACTCACGAGAAGTGGGGCTGGTCACCCTCACCTTAAAAACTGGGACTAAGTAGGCTAGCACCAGATCCCTACGCTCATGCTGAGGCAGAACAGGATGCGATGATGGATGAATAATTTACTGAGGTGGTAATTTACTGAAGGGGTAAATTAGTCAGTGGATAAATTCTGATCGGGTAAACTGCTGAGGGGGTAAATTTCTGAATATGTATACTGTACATTACGGAAGGGTGTATTATATTTAACTGTAAGTGAAACTGAAGAGTAAATATGTGGAAGTATGGGAAAATGTGTGTTACCTTCATTCAACTCGCCGCAGATCCACTCATAAACAACAAAGAAGCCTAAATTCAATGATCTTGAAGCTGAATGTTCGTGCCTTCTATCCACATCAAATGGATTTCGATCGTAAAAATAAATTCCGAGACATATTCTTAAAAACTGTAAATGATCCCAGGCTGCCGGAACTGCCAAGCCATTTAATCCGGTTGTCTGAGGTTAAGGAAGAGTGATCAGTTCATTGTGTGAGCAATAAATCGCAATCATCCCTCGTATATAATCCCAAAGGTCACATCCAGTTGGAGCACCTCAACCCACTAAGCCACAAATCGACCATTTGCTTATATGGTCACCACCTAAGGTACTAAGTGGTTTCTTGGGCTATAAGAAACCGTATGCTTGCCACTCAGTGTAGAATCAACTGAAGGTTTCACTACTTCACTTGAGCCTATTTAATTCAGCTGAGAGTAAGTCCCGTATTCACATTAGTTAAGGAAGTTCCCTAACATCTTTTCCTAAGTGACTTATTTAGCTTATTAGACCTTCCGGTTCTTCATGTTACAGAAATCATTCTATTACTGTCATTATCTGCATGGATAACGTACAAAAGAGACTGGCCAGCCATATCCAAAAAAGAAATCGCTAAGGAAGAGGTGTTAGGGAAACTCCTAAGTGAGGAGAATAAAGGCCTAAGTCACTAGAGCCTGAACGCATTAAAAACTGGTACCATCCACTCCCTCATGGTTGTGCAATTCTAGTTCTGCATTGTAATTAACGCTATGTGGTTTTGCTTGGATGAGTGAGTCACAGAAACCTGAAAGTAAAGCCAGACATTATTACTCAGATGACAGTAGGTCAAAGGAGCCTGTGTTAGGCTCCTTTACCCCATTACTATATCATTTCAACTGAGTACGCAGGAGCCCAGGGTATGCGTAAGGCCTCCCTTGGATAACTTATAAGTACGAGAAATACACCAATCACTTTCATATATGAATCATAAACTTTCCCATAGAAAGCACTCTTTATAATACCCATACTTCATCCATTACGAAATACACCCACTTTCATGTATACGGTAACTATTTCGCACTTTATAAAACTCTATCTCTGTTTAACCGTCTATTGGTCAGGGCACCATTCGTATACTAAGTGCGTGAAAGGAGCCTGCCTAGTAACCTGCCTCACCTAGAACACTATGCATGTCCAACTGAGTATGGAGAGCGCACGGAAAATTATTATTCGGGTGTAAAAATTCCTATAAAAAATTTTTTTTCAGACAGGATACGAAACAATCCATCTAACTGTCCACATACTCGCATGATTCCAACTCCAATCCCTCTTCTTTACCTGTACTACTATATAATGTCACCAGAGTACCTGGGAGTCCCGGGGAAATAATTATTCAGGCGTAGGTGCTCCCCAAGATTATTTATCGAATATCTATATTGTATCTCACCTGCGAGGAAAATCCATGAAATACCCAGGCTGGCGTCGAGGCGAGAGATATTGGCGACGGAAATCCCCCGCGGCTTAGTGGCAGCGTTGCACCACCACCGCCAACTCCCACCACTACCTACAGTTACCATAGTTCCCTACTTACGATACTATACCGTGTGTGTGTGTGTGTGTGTGTGTGTGTGTGTGTGTGTGTGTGTGTGTGTGTGTGTGTGTGTGTGTGTGTGTGTGTGTGTGTGTGTGTGTGTGTGTGTGTGTGTGTGTGTGTGTGTGTGTGTGTGTGTGTTTAAGAATGAAGCATAATCTAAAATCTCGCAAAGTTATTCATTCCCAAGACAAAACATTAACAAAAGATGACACATTACATTTATAAAAGACTCTCTCTCTCTCTCTCTCTCTCTCTCTCTCTCTCTCTCTCTCTCTCATCTTTTCACCCTCCTTTCCTTCTTCCCTGTATCCTTCCATCTCCTCCTCCATCCTTCCTCAAATCCAACACTTTCTACGCCACCGTCTTCCCTTCCCTCCCTCCTTCCCTCTCCTTCTTTCCTTCTTACTTTCTTCCATCCTCCTCCTCCCTCTCTCGGCACACCCTCCACAATAATGCTGCTCCCCCCCCCAAAAAAAAAATACTGATGAATAAACCCATTGAAGACCTCTTACTAAGCCCCTCCCCTTTCCCCACCCCTTTCCGCCTACCTCCTTCTCCATCTTCCCCTCTCCTTACCTCCAATCCCATTTTCTTTCCCCTGCCTTCCCCCTTTTTCCCCTTCCCCTCCTTCCCATCCCCTCCCTTTTCCCCATCCCTTTGCCCAACCTTCTCCTTTTTCTCCCTCATCCTCTACCTTCAATCCCTTCTTCCTTCCCCCTGCCTTCTCCCTCTTCCCCTTCCCCTCTTCTCCCTCTCCTCCATCCTTCCCCACACCCTGTCTTGTAGAGTGAATAATTACAGCTAGTTAAAACTCTCCCTCTACCGCACAAAGGATACTGACTGCATAACGAAAAAATAATACGATAAAGAAACGATTATAATGATTTACCAGCAGAAATGGTGGGTCCAAAAACTGTAGAAAAAAACAATCATATTTTGGCCTTTCCTTCGTTCCTTCGCTTTGGTGTGGTAAAGATGATTCTCAGAACTATTTTTCCTTCGTTCCATAACTTTGGTGTGATAAAGTTGATCATCAATACTATCATAATTCTCTCTCTCTCTCTCTCTCTCTCTCTCTCTCTCTCTCTCTCTCTCTCTCTCTCTCATTTTTCAGGGGAGGCAAAGGTAATACCAGAATCCCCAGCATAGTACGTTTTTATTTTTCAGTTTTTTCCCTCTCTTCTTTCTTTCCCTCCTTCCTTCCATTCGTGAGACAAAAGTAATTCCACTATCTATATTCATTCTCTTTCCTTCCATCCTTCACCATTAACTTCCTTCCTTCCTTGGCCATTAACTTCCTTCCTTCAACTTCCTTCCTTGACCATTTCCACTCTTCCATCCTCCACCATTAGCTTCCTTCCTTCCGTCCTTTCCTGGAGGCAAAGGTAAGTGTATAAATTATATCCATTCATTTTTCACTTCTCTTTTTTCCTTCATTCATTACTTCATGCATTCTTTCCGTGGAGGCAAAATAATTCCATAAACTATCGTCATTCACTTTTTCCCATCGTTTCGTTCAACCAAAGTACAAGACTCACTTAATCCAGCGAGCTTTTCCGCAGTTTAATTATGTGTTCAGTGGCCCACGCTGGAGAGAGAGAGAGAGAGAGAGAGGGGGGGGGGCTAATGATGGAAGGAAGGAGAATATGGGGGCGGGGGGAAGGAGGTTGGTGGTTTGGGCTGGCCAGGTTAAAGAGGGATAAATTAAAGTAGATGAAAATGTGTGAGATTAGATTAGGTGAGTTTTGGATAGATTACGTTAAGTTAAATGAGATAAGGCAACGAAATGCTACGTTAAACTAGGTTAGGCTAAGCAACATTAGGTGAGGTGAGGTGGGGTTGAGATGAGATGAAATTAAAAAACCATAAGTGATATTAGGTTAACCTCTGTTAGCTTAGGTCAGATTAGAGCATAACTTCTGTAGAAATCAAATTAAGCATACTCTCCTCGGTGCTCCTATATCCAGCTGATCTCCATTCTGTCTCCCGTCTCCGTATCTAATTTTTGCTCCAACCTGCTGACTTAAAGGTGAAAGAGTTTAGCTGATGAGGCGAGATGCAAGGATGTGGGATGCAAGATGGGACGCGAGATAGGATGCAATGAAGTGGGATGCAAGGAGATGGGATGCAAGGAGGTGGGATGCAAGGAGGTGGGATTTAAGGAGGTGGAATGCAAGGAGATGGAATACACGGAGGTGGGATGCAAGGAGGTGGGATGCAAGGAGGTGGGATGCAAGGAAGTGGGATGTAAGGAGGTGGGATGCAATGATATGGGATGCAGGATGATGGTGGCCTTGTTTATGATCTGGGAGATGAGGTGGGTTGATGGCTCGAGCTACGGAGGTTAGCGTAAAGCACGATATTAGATCAGTTAAGTGAGATGCGATTAGCCCAGGTTGGGTAAACTTTATTAGCTTAGGTTTGGCTAGGTCAGGTAAAATGGTGGGTTAAGTTAGATATGGTTTACTTAAAATTGGTAAGGTCTGGTGAAGTTAGCTTAAGGTAGGTTAAGTGAGATAAAGGCAGGTTAGGTCAGATTAGGTGATGTCTGGTTAGGCGTACTCTCCCAGCTCCTTGTACGACCCACTCTTCTCCTTCCTCCCTCCCTTCTTTGTACACGACTCTCTCTCTCTCTCTCTCTCTCTCTCTCTCTCTCTCTGGCCTCTCAAAACAGAAAGAGCTTGGCTAATGAGGCACGGTAACAAGAGGTGGGGGGGAAGGTGGGGACAATGGGGGAGTGGGGAGATGATGGACGGGGCTACCAGCTAGGTTAGGTTAAATAACATTAGGTTAGGCTAAGACGAGTCAGCTTAAGTCAGATGTTAGGTAAATCTATAGTCTATTTGATTGACCTGTGCAGCTGAGATGCATGGGCCGAGTAGGGTGTGTTTGAATCGCGGCTGCTGATTGGCCACCGATGATTTAAATCTACACCTCTTCTTATTTTAACACATATTCATATTTTAAAACTGCCTTCAATACAAGCTGCCAGATTAAATATGGAATAATTTCCGAAGCTGAAGAGGTCAAAATTAGCTTTAATCTGCCCCGTCCCGTCGACGTATGGGTACGTTGCAACGATTTGCATTTGCCAGTCCCAGCGACGTACCAGTACGTCGTGCAATTGCAAGGTCCCTAATTTGCACAATTTTCAATTTTCGCGCGTGATTTTTCGTATGTATACACGGGACACCTTCCTCTATTCCTCTACAAGATGCCAAGCAGGGACAATGCCTTACACTGCATAACCTTCCCCCTCCCCACGCCATTGTCTCGGCAATGGACCTGTTACCAGTGACCTGGCTAGTAAAGATATTCAGGGCCAGAGTGATTCCCCAATCGATGACAATGTGGAGGACAATGTTTACATAGCATTAGAAGAAGAAACAGCCAGAAATAATGATCAGGTAATGTGGCAAAAAAGGGTCAGGTATGGTGATTAGTTAGTGAGTGAAACAGTGCTTATAATGGCTTTATTACTGCTTGAAAACCAATATACAGTACTCTCATACTACATATACATTCGTACCAAGTAAATAAATAAATACCGTTTATGAGTGGATAAAATAGTTACCCTCCCATAGAACTCGTTTTCTTTGGTGCCAGCATGTTAGAAAACCCAGTCAGGTAAGGAGGAACTCCTACCTGGATTGGGTATTTTAAACCTCAGGTGAGCGATTTCTCTATGAATTTTCGATGTTTCTCACCAAAAGCGAAGGTTTTAGCCAAAAAAATTTTTTCGAAAATACCTCGGGACTGAGGGATGTCGGAGGTGCGGAAAACCTCGGGACGTGACGGGTTAAAAGTTTACTGTTATCAAAGAAAATTAAAGTTGATTATAAAGTTTCATAAAACGATCAGTGACGTTTGAAATAAATTATCCACCCACGGTGTACACCCACGTCCGCATGTTGCGCTATAATATCCACCCACGGTGTACACCTACGTTCGCATGTTGCACAACAATACATGCCTGCATTTGCTGCAATGACATCATCGGTAGCCAATCAGAGGCCGCGTATCAAACACACCCTACTTGCCGCATACATCTCAGCTGCACAGGTCAATCAAACAGACTATAGTTAAGGTAAAGATAGGTAAGGTTAAAATTAGGTTAAATGGGTTAGCTTAGGCATGGTTATTTTTAATCAGGTTAGGGTAAGATGGGTTAGTTCAGTATAGACATCAGGTGAGAAAGGTAAGGTTAGCTTAGGTTAGGTCGGGTTAAGATAAAGTATGGATGGGTAAGATGGGTTAGCTTAGTTTAGGCATTAGGTAATACAGACTAGACTAAGTTATATTAGGTGAGGATAGGTTGGGGTGAGTTAGAGTAAGGTAAGATGAGATAACATAGAGGTAAGGTAAGGTAAATTCGAGTTAGGTTAGGTTAGTTAGGTTTGGTTGGGCTGTGTCAACTAGGATAAGATAGTCAGCATCGGTAATTTTATGTTGGAGGCAAGTTCAGGTCATGAAAATTTATACTCTGTTCGTTTTAACTTGGCGTAAAACTGCAATCCCTTCATCTTGAATGCTGAGCTGTAACAAGAGATCAACACTAGAATATGGTGCTAGTCACGAAGAAGTAGTAAGGAAGAAATGCAGCGCCACAGTGATGCTTTCTTTACTGCACCTGAGCTACGGGGAAATAAACTGCAAAGGACGAAAATCTTCGCCAAGTTACAGTGAATGAATTATAGGTGATGCTTAGTTAGATACTCTGTCTGACCGGTTTACCATCTCACATCTCTCCCTCCTCTCTCCGACATTTGCATCCTGGTTTTGTTTTATTATTATTTTTATGTATCCGGCTCTGGGCACTGGCTTGTTAACCCGTTCCCTGAGGCCCAAGAACCCCCTTACATGAAACACACTTTCACAAATCACTTCAGCGCCAATATCCACCGTCCATACTAAATACGTGCTAGGGCTGCCTCAATCATGGCTGGTGCGATGGTACTAGCGGAATGGATGGGAGAGTTTAAAGTTATGTATGAGATTAGACTGGCTTACGCTATTAGGTGACATTTGGCAGGTGGCGTCCTGAAGAGGTCGGGTGAGGACAGTATATTTAGAGGTCAGGTTAGGTTACGTTACGGTGGGTTACGGAGGTTGGGTTGGGTTAGGTTAGCTAAAAGGTTAGGCTGGGCTGGGTTAGGTCGTTAGGTGGGATTCGTCAAGGATGTTCTGGACTAAGTACGGTAGGTATGTCTAGGTAAAGCTGGGTAACACAGACTACAGTAATGCTTATTGGTGTGATAAGCTGTACCTTTGTTAGTCACCCCCACCTCTCTCTCTCTCTCTCTCTCTCTCTCTCTCTATATATATATATATATATATATATATATATATACATATATATATATATATATATATATATACACGTCAGATATATATATATATATATATATATATATATATATATATATATATACACGTCAGTACATAAACACATTTTGATCTATCTGATCTTGTAAAAAGGAAGACTCATAGACTAAGACGGGGAGGTGGTGGTCGAATCGGTAGTGAGGTTGCTTGCTGCTGTAATGGACGCCAGTTCAATTTCAGTCTGGGGCAGGGTACAGGTTAAGAATCTGACTTTCGCTAAAACAGACTTGTGATCTGCCATAAAGACCCACCTACACGTAATAAAACTTTCTCTTTAAAGCCAATACACCGGTCCTGTATGAGACAGCCCTAGCATGTATTCAATATTGACGGTAAGTGTAAACGCCGAAAGCGAGACATGTGGAGGTGTGGGACGTAGGATTGCTGGGTCTTTGGGACCGGGCTGCTAAGTCTATGTCCAGAGTCAGACACATTAAAAAATATGCATGCTATGTGAAATATAAATCAATGTAGCAGGTATCCACTACTGTCCTACGGATTTATGATTAACTGTTTAACTATGTAGATCCTGCCTATCATCTATATCAACGGAAATCAGGTTGTTGTTGTTGCTGTTGTTGTTAGTGGTGGTGGTGGTGGTGGTGGTGAGAAGGAGGAGGAGGAGGAGGATTACATAGGAAAGCAAACAGCAACAGACCTTATGGTCCTTTCTTTCTAGATCTCTTCTCAAGATGCATAGTTTGCACACAGGTGTCAAAAAGTAATCCGAAAAATACTGAGCCGCAAAACGCCCAGTACACTCCTGGCAGACCTTCAGGTTAGATGGCATTCTGCAGCAATATTTCCAAAATTCCACAAAAATAAATAATATACAACTGGTTAAGGGATGTTGTTACAAATGGGCAATTTACTCTATAAATGAAATATTGAATTTCTAAGGAGATTCACTTACTTTTTATATACTATCTTCCTTTACCAGTATAAAAAGAATAGAAAATCTACCTGCTATAGCACAATCCAACCTACATGAATTCTTTTACCAGTGTAAAAAGAGTAGAAAATCTGCTTGCTATGGTACAACCTAACTTTCCATGAAATTATGTAAAATGAAAAGAGAATCTACTTGCTATGGTATAATCTAGCTTACCATGAATTGTGGAAATACACCATACACTGATTCAGTGGGAGAAAAAAGGAAAAACAAAAAAATAACTAATGGAATGTTGGAGAGAAATCAAAATAAAAACCTTGCTTCACTCAATGAACAACTGTTTATTGTGTGAAAACTATTTCACTGGCGTAACACCAATCTCACAGTTGTTACTCTATACAGAAGACAATGCTATTCACTTGCACTAAACTAGCAAGCAACTCAGTTAATATTTGTTAACGTTAGACTTTACAGTAAGACGTACAAGGCTGATAGTGGGAACCAAAAAAAGGATAAATACACTCTCAGTACACTACACCATTTACTTGAGAAAATATAATCTACTTGCTAGATATCGTTATAACTGACCTTAATCTGCGGGAAAATAAACTATAATATGACTGAGACCAGAAATAAAGGCAGGAAAGGGCAGGAATACGATGCAGAGGGTGGGAAAATAATGTAAACAAAGGGACTGGCGAACGCTTGACATCTTTAACCCGCTCAAAAACTTTTACATGCAGTCTATTTGAATAGTTTACACGGGAGAAATATGTCTAGGACTCTTATACACTGATCTATTCACTTTCACACCAATATTCACTCAAATTTGTCGTTAAAACACTTGGATATGCAGAGAGTTTGTGAAGGAAGAATGGAAGGAGGAAAAGGAAGAAAGGAAAGAGGAGGAAAAGATGAAGGAGGAGGAGGAATAGGAGGAGTATAGAAAATGAACAAAGAAGGAAGAGGACAAGAAGATAGAAGGCAAAACAGGAAGTGACATAGAGAGCAAAAGGGAGAGGGAGAAAGGAAGAAGGAAGGGAAGAATATGAGAAAAGTTCTTAGGGTAGCTTAATTAAAAGATAAGGAAAGTCAAGAAAATCCGGCTTATGTGAAAGGAGAGAGGCAGGGAGAGCTAGAAGGGGAGGCGGGAGAGAGAAAGAGAGAGAGAGAGAGAGAGAGAGAGAGAGAGAGAGAGGGGGGGGTCTGACAAAGCAAAATCAAGAGGGAGAAGAAGGAGAAAGGAGAAAGAGAAAGAAAAGTGATTCACCCACAACAATATGAAGACGTAAGCCTACTTTATTATTGCTATCACCAAACCATTAAATTCAGTTTTTAACTGAAATGTCTCGTAGTGCAAAGGGTATTTGAGTCTCTCTCTCTCTCTCTCTCTCTCTCTCTCTCTCTCTCTCTCTCTCTCTCTCTCTCTCTCTCTCTCTCAGCGATTATCAGATACAACTGGGTCAAATGAGGTACCGGTCCTGCATTACGGTGTGACCATCTGGCCTGTTATCAAGGGAATGGCCATGCAGGAACCTTGTGAAGAACGAGGAGGATGAGGATGAGGATGATGATGATGATGATGATGATGATGATGATGATGATGATGATGATGAGGAGGAGGAGGAGGAGGAGGAGGAGGAGGAAGAAGAAGAAGAAGAAGAAGAAGAAGAAGAAGACGCAGACAATGACGAAGAAGAAGAAGAAGGCGGTATCTTCTTAGGTCAGAGGAAGGAGTATAAGTAGCAGCTCCTCAACCCTCTTTCAGGCGGATAATGAGAGATGTAAAGTGAGAATCCACGCTCCCATCAGAACAAAGGGGCTGTGGGCGCGGGGCCTCAGGTGCTGTAAGAAATTGTAGGGGCTGTGGGCGCGGGGCCTCAGGTGCTGTAAGAAATTATGGCTGTGGGCGCGGGGCCTCAGGTGCTGTAAGAAATTATAGGGGCTGTGGGCGCGGGGCCTCAGGTGCTGTAAGAAATTATAAAGGGAGAGTACATAAAAGGGCGAACGGGGAAGATGAGGCCTGTGCTGGAGGGAATAGACTTGAGCTCGACGCTGGCTGCTGCAGGAGAGTGACTGGATTTGAACTCTATACTGTAAGACATTATAAAAATAGAAAGACTGGAGGGAGGTGGTGGTGGAGAGAAAAGAGTAATGAGCTGGGTTCAATCCTGGCTACGTTGTAAGCTGCATTCCTTAGTCTCATCTCCCCTCCCCCCCCTCCTCAAACGACAAAGAGTATCCTTCCTTCTCACACTCTTTTACTGTGTGCTTCATATTGCAATCACATAAAGATAATTCACAACACCCTCTACTGCCACAGCTGACGGTGATATGTTAGCGACTCTGCTCATAGCTGTACCTACACCAACACCTTAATAAAAATACCTCCAATGATACCAAAACACCAGATATGGATGTGATAAGTCAAGCGTATTACAACTGATATGGTGGGCAATATGGCCTTATCATTAAAACTAAGAATGCGAAAGTGTGGAGCAACCTGGCAAATTTTGACTAGAATCCTGAAAACTGTGCCTCTAATGCAACATGCCTGACCTTTCACTATCACTGCTGACTACACTGTGTAATGTGGGATACAAGTTGATCACTCACAATAATACGCGTTCAATAAATGACATTAAAAATCTGTTAACTGATTACACTGTCGCCCTGTCAATAATAGGCCCATTAGTGCCTACTGCTGATGTTGTGTTACTGCTTAATATTTTACTAACATATCACAGAAGGTGGGCATCAGTTTTTAATTACCTGCCAATGTCTGAGAGCTGCAGGGACCACATCTCTGCTGGAGGTTATATCTGTGAGCTAAAGATCACCTCTGTTAATCAGCTGACAACCACAGAAATCTTAATATATCTTGCTAACCTCAGACGAGTTTACTCAGCTCAGAAGTAGCCACTCGTCGTCTCAGGATTAAAAACAGCCTCCGGTAACCCTTTGATGACGAAAGAACTCAGTTATTTTACTCTTGCTACCAACAAACGATCTCATCATCCTACTAAGAGTGGAATCTTGTCCAAGTTTAGAATTATATTTAGAAATGGTCGATCCTAATTTTGACATGAGAAACTATCGAGTGGAAGCAGTTAACGTTATGTCAAAATTTCTTACACACGAGGAAGTTTCGAATTTGTTTCTTGCAATCTTCAACTATTTTATTCGGTTCAAGAGATATTACCGATCTAGACAGATATGTAACAACCTTCACTAACCCCCTCACTAACAGAGTCTGTTCTAAATTGATTTAGATGGTCTGGTCGCAGCAAGGAAAATCTCCCTCAAAAACCGCATGGAGATTACAAGACAGGATAACTTAAAAGGAAATCACTGTTAAAAACTGCGCTAAAAAGGGGGGTCAGTCCCAATTTCGATGCGAATTGCAAAGTGTGAGCAATTACGCTTAAGGCATCTTTCTGCCGAGCTAAAAAAAAAAAAAAAATTAAAATGATGACGCCTTTCTTTTCTTTTCATTTTCTTGTATGATCTTGCTACTACAGTTATCTTACTAAACTGTTGGACTTTGACTGGACAGTGAAAAGATCCCTTAAGTAGATCCACTGTGACATTTGGAAAGGTTGAGTGGGAGACAGACTCAGGTTAGAGCCTGAATTCTTTATGTTCTCTAACGTTTCGGGCTACACAGAAAAAAAAAAAAAAGTATCTGAAAATGAGTTCCTTGTAGACCGAAACCATCTATCTACCTCTCTTTCTATTGTAAGACGCCTTAATCCCGTAAGGGGTGGCCACAGACAAATCGCCTCCATGTCATTTCACTGCCCTGCTCCCAGCTCTCACCTCCCTCTCTCATATACCACCTCCATTCCATCCCTCCACCTCATCCTTGGCCTCCCCCTCCCTTCACCTCACTCACATACACTCTCCTCGTCAGTCTCTCGCTCTCCATCCTCTCCACATGGCCAAACCACCTTAATGTGTTCCTCCTAACGCTTCCTATCACATCCACATCCACACCACAACGCTCCCTGGCTTCCTCATTTGTTAGCCTGTCTCTCCATAGAACGCCACAAGCTCCTTCCAAATAACTCATTTCCACTGCTCTCACTCTTGACCTGTGTCCTCCCCACAAGGTTCAAGCTTCACTTCCATACGTTAGAGTTGGTATCACAATACTGTCACGCAGTAACTTTAACTTTTTTCACTTTCATGCTCACTTTCCTGTTTCTTATTAGTGCTTTCAAAGAACGAAATGTTAGAGAGAGAGAGAGAGAGAGAGAGAGAGAGAGAGAGAGAGAGAGATACAAGCTGTAACCCTCTCACACCCAGCCTTTCCACCTCCAGTTACGATGGGGTGATGGAAGGCTTTATCCCACCCACAAAATTCCTAGTCTCTCTAAATGTGAAGAAAAGTAGCATGATGATAGCAAGGTTGAATTCAGTGAACAAAACAGCATGGCGATAGGAAGAATGAAATAAGAGAGAGGGAGAAAAAAAACAGTCAGTGCTAATTTCTACCAGATCAAGTAGAAAATGCTGACGATTACTGGAAGGATTCAATTTTCAATACAATGATGCTGTTCTTGCTATCTACAGACGATTTTATTCAGTTTAGGAGAGCTGACAAAGACGCAAGGGATTACTGAAGGCACGAGTGTCTAATCCATCAAGTTGGAATTGCCTAGGATGAATTAAAGTGAATAATTTTAGCATAAATACAAAACGCGCCACTGTGCTCTTCATTAGTAACAGTCTTGCCATGCTGCAGAAAATGATGCGGAGCCAGCAAGAACAAAAGAATAAAGCATTTTCTTACGACGATCTATCTTGATTTTACACACACACACACACACACACACACCTGCATTTCGGCAATTAAAAAAAAAAATAAATAAAATACAAAACTTTGAGAAAATTCCTTCCAGCCTACTTTTTGCCGGGGTTAAAAGTTGGTGGCGGCAGGACTAACTAGCCATGAAGTTGGAAGTGACCTGAATTACAAGACAAAATCGGGGCCAAGAGAATCCATTTGTGATCCACTGAAGACTTGCGTTTCCCTTCCATGAATTCTTAATGTCTTGCCGCCACAGCACTGATGACTTCTGCACTCAATTTACAACTCTTCATAGGCATTTTAGGTTTTCAGTTTTGTTATTATTATTATTATTATTATTATTATTATTATTATTATTATTATCATCATCATCATCGTTATTATTATCATTAATAATAATAATAATAATAATAATAATAATCTATCTATTGACTGCCATACGCTTCAATCCCGTTCGGGGTGGCCACAAACAAATCGCCTCCACGTCGCCCTGTCCCCCGCCATTTCAATGGCCTGCTTCCCACTCACACCCCCCTCTTTCATATACCTCTCCACTCCATCCCTCCATGTCATCCTCGGCCTCCCCCTCCCTCTCCCCCCCTCCACCTCACTCACATACACTCTCCTCGTCAATCTCTCACCCTCCATCCTCTCCACATGGCCAAACCACCCTCAGTGTATTCCTCCTAACGCTTCGTATCACATCCACATCCACACCACAACGCTCCCTTATATCCTCATTTGTCAGCCTGTCTCTCAGTGTGACTCCACAGGCTCCTATTAAATAACTAATAATAATAATAATAATAATAATAATAATATTATTATTATTATTATTATTATTATTATTATTATTATTATTATTATTTTCTTTACTATTTACATGGCTTACTGTCTTTTAAGGGAATATGATCAGCCTTCCCTTCTTGGCACCACATGATCGAAAATCCTTCATTCGTATCTTAGGAACTGGACTCATAGAACAGTGCCATAAATAAATAAATACATAAAAACATAAGTAAGTAAATGTATATATGATAAAAATAAATGTGTATATATGATAAAAATGCACTTAAACATTGTTCTTAATTGTCAGCCAAAACATAAATTAAGATATTTTTCTGTCTCCTTTTTGCAGCAGTTCGTACATGCAAATCCCAACAAGACTGCTAACATTTTCACGGGAATGCAAGATGGTCTCCACACAGCTACAGCAGCTATACTAACATACTTCTGTGCAAATGACTATGACGATTAATACAGAAACACAAGATATCAAGATTTTCGTGTTTATATGGTTCGACATTTGACTATAAATCCCAAATTCCCCTAAAATGAAAAAAAAAAAAAAAAAAAAAAAAAAGGAAAAATGTGTCCGGTGTTACTGGGACAAGGAACAGTTGTGCCACATTTCAAGTGAATTGGCGAGGAAATAAAGAAATGGCGCTAAGCAGAAAAGGCGTTTGGGAGAAAGTAAGAAACAGAGGAAATACAGCAGCTCTCCACAATTTGGCATGCAGACCTAATAATCGGGACAAATACCTGTTTTTCAATTCCAGGTTAAGACATAAATCAGCGCAGTTTATAACCAGTTCTCTACGGTGGGTTTCTCTAAGCTGAACAAAACCATCTTTAAGTCCGGAACGCAAATAATTACAAGTTATAAATCCTCAGCCACGACGGTAGGTATTTATATCCTGACGAAATCGACTGAAATTAGCATGGATAAAATAAGAAGTTCATATTTAGCATGATATGGCATTTCCTTCCCCGATAAAATAAAAGGTTCAATGTCTACATGATATGGCATTTCCTTCCCCGATGATCATAGCTGTCAATCCAGTGTCACTCTCCTTCACAGCTTCCATCTCAAGTCACTCAGTTAACCTTACACTTCCCCTATACCCAAGCAAGACTCCTCACCTCAACATTCCAGCCTGTTCCAGTCCTTCACCCCCCCCCCCAGTCTACTCCTTTTCCCTCCTATCACACCTCTACTCCATTCCATCCATACCCCCTCCACTCCCTCCGTCACCCTTTCCCCCTGCATCTTTCTCCAACGTCCCCTTCTTTTCTACCTAAAACCCTCCCCTCTTCTTCCTGTCTCGTCCCCACCATTATCTCCTCCCTCTCTCTCTCTCTCTCTCTCTCTCTCTCTCTCTCTCTCTCTCTCTCTCTCTCTCGATGACGCCTTATTACCGGCGCCAGCACCTGTCATGTCCTATCTTCTCCTCCAGCAGCTCCCTACCCCACCCCCTCAACACCCTTCACCCCCACCCTCACTCCCCCACTCACTACCCCCAAACACCCCTCTCAAGCCCCCCCCACCTCTCGACTCACTAACCCACTCCATTTTCTATCTCCCTCCTCCTCCTCTTCTCTTTTACCTCCCTCACCCGTATTTCCCGCCCACCTTCCCCCATTCCCCCCCTTATCTCATTCCTCACTGCCCCATCCCCTCATCTCCATTTTTTTTTCTTCTTGCTTCTTCTCCTCCACCTTTTTCTCTCCCTCTTGTCTCTTTCTTTCCACTTCTCTCCTTCACCTTCATTCACCTTTTCTCTTTCATCTCCCTGTTTATCACCACCTCCACCCTTCCTCTCCTCCCACACCTTCTCTTCCCCCCACCCTACCCGTCCCCTACCCTCTATCTCCCTTCCGTCTTCCCTTCCTCTCTTATCTTTCTTTTCTCTTCGATAATTCCCCTGTCTTTTACTTCCCTTTCTCTTACCTTTGTTATCTCCCTTCTTCCCCTCCCCTCTCGCCTATCTCCCTTTCTTCAATTCTTTCCCCTCTCCTCCTTCCTCTCCGCAGTAGTTTTCGTCTCTCTCTCTCTCTCTCTCTCTCTCTCATCTTCATTATTTCTCTTCCTTTTGCTCTTCTCCCTTTTATCCTTTTGTATAATTTCTTCCTATTCCCTCTTTGTATCTCCCTATCCTCCTCTTCTCCTCAATCTACTTTCTTCTTTCTCTATCTGACATCTTCCCATCACGCTATTTCTTTCATCTACCTTCATCTTGGCTTCTTTCTTCCTTTTTTCCTCTTTTATCTCCTCCTCTTCGGCAGTAAAAGAGCACATAGAGCAAAGAAAGAAAAACAGAAGACGTAACACACCGCAAAGGAAAAGTTCTACAAAGTCTGCAAACCCCGAGAGAATACTATCCACGGTTTACCTTCTCTTCTACAGATCACACATTAGTATACATTTTGACACTTGAAAAAAAAAAGAAAAAAAAAAAAGTCAGTACATACCACAGTAACACCCAGCCACAGGTAGGCACAGCAGTACTTACCTGTGGGGATAGAAAGAACAGTTAGTATACAAGTTTACTTTAGTTCGTTTGTTTTAACATAACAAATATCCCCATTCCCTTGTAGCTGAGTTGATGGCCAAGTGTAGTCAGACTGGAGGGTCGTTTTCACTAGTAACTAAGGAGACTCATTTCTACCTCATAACTAAGATCGGATTCCATACAACGACCTGGGGTGGGATACTCACACATACCTACGATCGATTCCCTGTCGTAACTCAGATATATTATTCCAGGAAGTACTACACAAGGGAAGATATTGTACTCCTTTCCCTGATCGCCCTGCAGAAAACAGTTATAACCCGCTGTAATTTTCGCCTCTTAACTTAATTTATTTATGAAGGTAAAACGGGAGACACAGGAAGGTTCGACGGTCCCCTTGTCCTTCCTCCTAATAAAAACCAGAGTTGCCACAGACAACTGGTCGTAAGTGCGTTTGTGTATCCCGGTCCTGGTAAAATTGTGGGAGTGGCACAGTTCCGTCAGACGAAAAATGGACTATAGTTAGCCTCCCAGTTCATTCCTTTGTCTGTCCTTATTCTCTCTCTCTCTCTCTCTCTCTCTCTCTCTCTCTCTCTCTCTCTCTCCAGCAGATGCATATTACATGACCCACAGTGACAAGTGGAAATGTTGAGAGAGAGAGAGAGAGAGAGAGAGAGAGAGAGAGAGAGAGAGAGAGAGAGCAGAAAACAAACAATCCAGAGGGCAGAACACAATGCAGGAGGTAAGCAAGAGATATCCAAGAGCAAGATGACCAGAAGGGAAAAAAAGAGGCAAAGAAAAAACGCAGAAAGGAAAAAAAAAAAAAACAGCAATTGTCAGGAGATAAAGAAGGGAAGCAGAGGAGTAGCCAGAAAGCAGAGATGATAAAATACTGACTGGAGTGAACAAAGCAGAGAAAGCGGAAAGCAGATACCTAAAAAAAAAAAAGCAAGTGAATAAAAGACACCCTAAACAAAAGGAAGTGAAAAAAGCAGAGTCGAGGGGCAAGACCGAGGTACAGATTAAGCGAGAATGCAGAGGGAAAACGTATGAGAAGAGCCTGAAAACAGACAGCAGAAACAAGCAGGGAATCAACAGACTCCAGCAGGCAAAAAGCAGAAGCAGATGAGGAAGGGCAAGGCAGAATCGGAGGAGCCAAAATAGAGAAAATACAGGAGAAAACATACATCAGACTTTGGCAGAAGGTAGAAAACACAGAGGCCCAAAAACAAACAGCAGAAACCACAGGCGAAAGACCAGAATCCAGCCGGCAAATAAGGAGAAGAAACGGTAGATGGATAGCAAGGCAGGAGTTAAGAAATCATATAATGAGAATGGGACAGAGAAAACAAAGAAGAGATGCCAGAAAAAAGATAAGTAAAGGACATGCAGAAGAGAAGGCAGGACGCAAAGAAGTGAAGCTAGATGACAAAGAAAAGAGACTGAGGAGGGAAAACAAAACAGAGAGAAGCCAGAAAATTAGGAACAACTGCCAGCAGACTAATGGGCCTTGCACACGAGAGAAGCCCTGCAGTAAAAAGCGGAATTAGCTAAAAGGGATACTCAAGCATAAAAGCAGAAATAGCTAATGGGGATAATCGAGGGAGGTGAGAAGGGGAGAGCGGCAACAGCTGAATGGCGTCCCTGGGTAATCATTAAAAGGAGGAGCCACCCAACCTTTTACACACTGATTCTGCTCGACCACCAGAAACATCACCACCACCTCTACTCACGTCTTCCCTTCATCCCCTCTCCTTTAAACCCTTCAGGCGGCGGGGTAAAATCATCTGGTCCATCCATCCATCCATCATCCAATCCTATGTTGTCCCATGAGGAGCGCAGGAGCCCGGGGCCAAGCAAGTTGGTCCTGACATTTAAGATGAGTGACCAGCTTCACTCATCCTTAAGTGGCATTACTTGAGCGATAAACCTCAACCACCCCTTGGATATAAACCTTCTCCGGCTCAATCCGACTGGAGCGCCATAATCACCCACTAAACCACCAGGCGCCATTATTTGGTTATATGGTTACCACCCAGCGTAGTACATAGTTTCCAGCTGCACAAGAAACCATTTGGCTCGTCATTCAGTGTTGTCATCTATAGGCAGAAGGAGGAGGAAAGAATGAAGGAAAGAAAGACAGAAGAGGGAGTGTAAAGTCACCTGCAGGCAAAAGGACGAAGAAAGAATGAAGGAAAGGTAACCAAAGGTCAACTAGTTGACCTCTGTCAGCCATTTTGGTGACCTTGACCTTGACCCCGAGTGCCCATTTTCGAACTCGTCCAAGATTTTGGCCATATCTTGATACTCTGAAAGTTTCACGTTGATAGCTCAAGTCGTTCAAGAGATAACACACACAAGGCCAGCCAGTCAACCTTACAAATGAAAACATTACCACTCCGTTCGCTTAGCAAAAGCGGGTGGTAACAATTAGTATATTTCCTTGTTAAAAAAGCACAGCGCTAGGTACAAATATAAACATCAACACAGCACAGTTCTAGGAACGAATCAAACATCGACACAGCACAATCCTTGGAACGAATATAAACATCAACACAGCACAGTCCTTGGAACGAATTAAACATCGACACAGCACAGTCCTAGGTATGAATATAAACATCAACACAGCACAGTCCTAGGTACGAACATAATCATTAACACAGCACAGTCAAAGGAACGAATAGAATCAACACAGCATGGTTCAAGGTACGAATATAAACCAACACAGCACAAACGTACGAATATACACATCAACACAGCAGTCCTAGGTATGAATATAAACATCAACACAGCACAGCCCAAGGTACGAATATAAATATCAACAGAGCACAGTCCTAGGTAAGAATATAAACATCAACACAGCACAGTCCTAGGTACGAATATAAACATCAACACAGCACAGCCCAAGGTACGAATATAAACATCAACACAGCACAGTCCTAGGTACGAATATAAACATCAACACAGCACAGTCCTAGGTAAGAATATAAACATCAACACAGCACAGTCCTAGGTACGAGTATATACATCAACACAGCACCGTCCATGGTATGAATATAAACATCAACACAGCACAGTCCAAGGTACGAATATAAACATAAACACAGCACAGTCCTAGGTACGAATATATACATCAACACAGCACCGTCCATGGTATGAATATAAACATCAACACAGCACAGTCCTGGGTAAGAAAATATACATCAACACACCACAGTCCTCGGTACGAATATAAACATCAACACAGCACAGCCCAAGGTACGAATATAAACATCAACACAACACAGTCCTAGGTACGAATATAAACATCAACACAGCACAGTCCTAGGTAAGAATATAAACATCAACACAGCACAGTCCTAGGTACGAGTATATACATCAACACAGCACCGTCCATGGTATGAATATAAACATCAACACAGCACAGTCCAAGGTACGAACATAAACATAAACACAGCACAGTCCTAGGTACGAATATATACATCAACACAGCACCGTCCATGGTACGAATATAAACACCAACACAGCCAGCCCTATATAAGAGTATAAACATCAACCACTATAAGTCCTTTCAAGCCTTTCAGTATTATCAGATCTAGGGTCCGTATTCTCGTTTGTTAAGGAAGCTCCCTATCACCTTTTCCTATGCGATTTTTGTTTATTTAACCTTACTGTTCTCTGTGTTACACAAGGCCTTCCATTATCGACATAATCTGCATTGATAACATACACAAGGATAGTAACGAGCATCATCCAAAAATAAATAGCTAAGGAAGATGTGTTAGGGACCTTCCTTAACTGACGAGACGACGAGCCTTGGCCTGGTTTATCCTTGCTAACTTCTGAGCGATTTACCACAGTTTAGGAGAGACGTCTGGTGGGGAAGGGGTTAATGAAGGCTGTATCAAAGCCCTCTAGTTCGAAAGTCTCCCCTACTTTCTATTTACTTAAGAGGAAAAGTCGAATGGTGAATAGTAAACACTAAATCTACATGCTAAACAATTTTACATTTCCTGGTTAACACATCACAATGCCAGGTATGAATATTAACATCATAAGCTGCCAGGCGTCCATTTAACACATACTCGGTACATCAAACACAAAGACTAAAATAAAACGCTGGAATTTTAACTACGCGAGGATTTCCATTTTTTCATGCCTTTATGGTTTATACGATTTAACTCCTGACTTTTTTCATGCAAAAAAATCAGGAGGTACATGTTCTATTATTCAAAGTCCGGTCAGCTATTTTTATTTCTATTTGGTGTAAACTTTTCCCAAAATATATTTCACTTTTTAAGCATGTTCAGTAACTGGATTTAATTGTTGCTACCATTACTTTTTTCTTTTTTCCTTAAGAAGGACCTCTACCAATGAAGATGTTGGCGAAGCTTAATCTAACCTTTCAAGTTCCCAAGCTGAATAAAATCGCTTGGTAACAGCAGGAATATCTATCTATCTATCTATCTATATATATATATATATATATATATATATATATATATATATATATATATATATATATATATATAAACTTCCTCCTTGTTTTGAAGTGATTAAACTCAACTATGAACAAGTGCTCTCCCCTCCCCCTACCTCTCTCTCTCTGGTATAAACCTTCTACCTAAGGAATTTCACTTTTCTATCATATATAATCTTCCTCCACATCCTGACCCTTCCTTTCCTACCTTCCTCACCATCCATCTCCTCTCGTTCTCGCTTCCTCTACTCCCTCCCTTTCCCCCTCTTACCATCATTATATTTCTGTCCTACATCTCTCTCCTTCACCCTCCCATTGCTCCTCTCGCCACCCCAACACTTACACCCACTCTCTTTTACCATCCTCTCTCTCCTCTATACCATACTCTTTTTCACTCCTACGTCAGCCGCACTCAGCTCCCTAAAAGCTACACCACACTTTCTTCTACCACTCCTTTCCTTCCTCTCCACACCCGTCACATTCCTTTCCTTCTTCTTATACACTCCTCTGCTACTCCCTCTCACTTTCCTCCCCTCCCACCCTCATTTTACTATCCTACTTCTCCTCACTTTCCTCTCTACCCCCGTCACAATCCTCTCCTACCCTCTCACTGTCCTATCCACCTTTCTCACGTTCCTTTCTACCCCTCTTCCAATTCTCCTACCCCCTCATTATCCTCTACTGTTCCTTCATTTTCCTCTCAGTGCCTTCCTCACTTTCCTCCCATATCCTCTTTACTCACCTCGCTACCCCCCTCACTTTCCTCTCCTACCCCTCACCTTCCTCTCTAACCCCCGCCCACATTTCAATACTCACATTGCTACATTCACGTCCTTACACCACCACTCTCGCACCAACAAAACCCCTACACCCGTGCACCCACATTACACCCAAACCTACACCTCACACCCTTACACTCACACCTACACCCACACTCCTACACTCACACCCACACCCCTACACTCGCACCTACACCCACACCCCTACACTCACACCTTCACCCACACCCCTACACCCACACCTACTCCCACACTTCAACACTCACATCTACACCCAGCCCACTCCCCACCCACGTGCAGCCACCACCACCCTAACCCCTTCATCCTGCATCATCCTTGAACATGCTTGGGGTTTCATTTACTCGGGACTTATCTTGGAAAGATCATATTACATCTCTTGTAAAATCTGCTTCCAAGAGATTAGGTGTGCTAAACCGCCTCCGTTCCTTCTTTACCCCTGCACAATTGTTGACTCTATACAGGGCTTTTATCTGCCCCTGTGTGGAGTACAACTCTCATGTGTGGGGAGGGTCCCCATATACAGCTCTTCTCAACAGGGTGGAGTCAAAGGTTTTTCGTCTCATTAACTCTCCTCGTCTTACTGACTCCCTTTCAATCTCTGTCTCTTCGTCGCACTGTTGCATCTTTATCTCTTTTCTATCGCTACTTCAATGGTCACTGCTCCTCTGAACTGTCTGCATGCATTCCTCCACCTCTACGACGGGCGCGTAGCACCCGTCTAGCAGCAAACTCTCATCCCTTTTCTTTCCAACTCTCTAATGCAAGAGTTAACCGTTAATCCCAGTCCTTCATTTATGCCACAGGTCAACTCTGGAACTGTCTCCCTCTGTCTGTATTTCCTGCTTCCTATTATCTCCAGTCTTTCAAACGCAGTGTGTCCAGGCATCTCGAAATGATCGGATCTTGAATTTGGCTCTCTCTTGTATTTTGTTTTTCTCTTGGAAGGAACAATTGCGGGCAAGCG